>NW_003519461.1:50204-65465 GCF_000190715.1 Dictyostelium purpureum | reverse complement strand
AAAAAAACAAATTTTATTCTATTTTTGTATTGATATATCTTCGATCATAAAAAAATTATATTTTTATTACTATTATTAAACATAAATTTTTTTTTTTTTTTCATCCAATTGTTTGTGTTGGATTTTGATAATTAATTATAATATAACACCTACATATTAATGTTATAATATATATATTTATTTATTATAAAAAAAATAAAACAAAATAAAACAAAAAAGGAAAAGAAAACAATTTAAAAAAATGAGAGATTTTGTCCTATTTAAGTAGCGAGAAAGAATTAAACTCTGTGTTTGAAAGTTTGTGAGTTTATTGTGTTGTATTATTAGTTTGTGATAGTGCGAGTGAGTGTTGTGTGTGTGTGTGTGTGTGTGTGTGTTTGTATGTTGATGATTATTATTGTAGTCTGAATGGTATAAAATAATTTTATGAATAATAATAACAATAAAAATAAATATGAATATATAAATATTTATAACGTATAAAATTTGCCCACACTCTCTAAATATAATGAAGATTTTTGATGATTTTCTCTTTTTAACAAAAGTTCACCTAATTTGAAATTTATTAAAATAATTGGATCTATAATTATTATTATTAATTTATTATTATACTATTATAACTATTTATTATCAATTATTATTATTTATTATTATGATTAGAATTATTTTAAATTTATCTTTTATTAGTGTTGTTCACAATTAAATATTTTTTTTTTTTTTTATTTTTCTATTATACTATTAGCAATATAAAAGTGTACCTTTTGATTCTTGGTTTGAGTTTAAGTGACGAATTAAATCATCATTTAAAATAGTTTCTAGAATTTCTTGTTTGCTATAATCACCACCTATAATTAAAGTCCATATATTTTTTTTTGCGATTTCAAAAGCAGATTCTAATTTTGCCTTCATTCCACCTGTAACATCATCATTTATGTTATTAATGTTTGTATCTATATTGTTATTATTATTATTATTATTATTATGATTGGTAGTATTATTATTATTAATATTTGAAACTTGTAAAAAATTTATTAGTTTAGAATTTGGGTTGCTTGGTGAACTATCATAAACCCCATATACATCAGTTACAAAAATACATTTTTGGACTTTTAAATTGAAACAAATCTCTTTTATAATTACATCACCACTTAATATTGAACATTTAGAATCCTCATCTCTTTAGTTTTAAAAAAATTATTATTAGTCAGTTTGATTATTAATATTTATATAAAACAAAAAAAAAATACATACAAGCAAACATCTCCATGTAAAATTGGTATGGCAGTTGGAAAATTGTCAAGTAAAAATTTAATATTATCTATATTATGAGTTACTACAGTTTTACCATTGTTTTTTGTTTTCCATGATGAGAATGGAGACATTGTAAAAACATTTAATCCATGTTTAACTAATTCTGATTTTACTATTTCTGTAAAGTATAAAATAAATATATAAAAATAAAATAAAATTTAAATTAATTAATTTTTTTATTTTTGTTTTTAGAAATATTATAGCTTTAAATAAATACCTAGTAAAAAAGTTACAGATTCTCTGGTTTTTAACATTCCTTCTGTTAATGATGAAATAGCTTCACTATTTATAGATTGCAATGGTGTTGGATCTCCGAGATGAACATTATATTGCTTTGCTTCAGAGTGGCCAAATGAACCTGCACCGTGTATAAGTATAACTTTTTTTTTATGAATTTTTGAAAGATTGGTTACTATATAAATTAAATTATCTAAATTCTCTTTATTTATAGTTCTTAATTGACTCTTTTTGGTAATGTATGCACCACCAAATTTAATTACTACTATATTATCCTTCATTTTATTGTTTATATTATTATTATTCATCATAATTTATTTTAAAAATTGATTAAATCAATCGATTTCCAATAAAGAAATTAAACACATTATTTGTGGGTTTTAATTTAAAAAAAAAAAAAAAATTGGAAAAAATTTTAATTTTATTTTTTTTAATTAAAAATTTATTTTTATTTTTATTTTTATTTTTATTTTTATTTTTATTTTTATTTTTATTTTTTTTTCATACATAACCATCTCATAGTTTATAAATATATTTTTCAAATAAATAATATTAAATGTATAATTAAATAACAATAATAATAGTTTTACCAATTAAAATATAGAATAATTTTAAAATACAAATATAAATTAAAAATTAAAATTTTTAAAATAATTTTTTTTTAAAGATGATTAAAAATAAAGTTTATATTTATGATATTTATTCATATTTCGAAGATTTAAATACCTCAAGTAATAGTAAAAATAATATTAAAAAAATAAATAAAACAACTGTAAATTATAATAATGTAAATAATAATATAGATAATAATATAAATAATAATAATAATAATAATAATAATGGATATTTAGAACCAAATTTATTAAATTTGTCAAATGAACCTAAAATAAAAAATAACAATTTACAACATAGAGAAGTTCAAATTGGTTCATATAGTAATATAAATAATAATAAAAAAGAACCAATCAGTTATCAAGAAGAATCATTACCACAACCAATTAGTAGTTATCAAGATGAAATATACGAGGATGCTTCAGAAAATGAAGAGGATATTAGTACTGAGGAAGAATTTGATGAAGATGATCACTATATAACTGATGGTGAAGAGAAAAACAATAAAGTTATAAACTATACCCCAGATATTTATTCACCACCAAATGAAGAGGGAAAAGGAAAATCACCAATAAAAAAAAAAAATAATCTACGAGAACAACAAAAATCACCAAAAAATATACCACAAGATCAATTACATTTAAACTCATCCAATTTAATATCACAATTAAATAGATATTGTACAAAAGAATTTAAAAGTAAAGACTGGAATGGTGAGTTTCAAAATTTATTACAACAACCCAACAGCGAACAAAAATTTAGAAAACTGTCGCATTTAGCCAAAGATTTTGTATTTACAGCTAAATCATATGCAACTATTATCATAAATGAATTATGTGTACCATTAGAATTAAAGACTATCAAACCAGTTGATGTTGGTGGTTTCGCAGGTGGTTTAAAGTATCATTGCCAAGGTATTTTGTTTAAATTTGCAATGGACACAATGCTAAACAATGACTGCTGGATGTATGGTGGTGACAATGCAAGAGATGACTATGCTGCCAAGGCTGCATCAAATGAACTTAAAGGTTTAATAAGTTACTATATGGCTGGTGTCAAAGGTTTAAACTATCCATTGATGGCGTTAATAGATTATAAAGGATTCAGATTAATTGCTTTATCCGTCTTACCGATTTCAAACGAAACTATAAAGTATGGCTCTTCTGATAGTGGTTCAATAGTTCATTCAAATATCCCAGATCTAAATGAAAAAATGAAAGAAGCTGGTAAAAAATTAAATTTAAAAGCACATCACGTTGGCTCTGTTTCTGGCTTTACAAAAGAATTAACAAGCCCCGGAGATATAGAAGGTCATTTAGGCGAAGTAAGTTTATAAACTTTTTATTTTAATATTAATTAATTAAATATTAACTTTCCCCCCTTTTTAAACAATATTAACTTTATAGGATAACAGATATTATGTTATAGACTTTAGTAGAACTTTTCCCCCAGAATCAATTATTAAACAACCCAATGTGAACAAGAGATGTATTTTCTATAATTTATTAAGGCCAGAATTTGTATCAAAATGGAAAGTACCTTTATGTAGTGACTCATTTTCTGGGTGGCAAAGAAATGATCCAAATAAACTAACTCACAATAAAGAAGTTGAAGAAGCTACAAACTATTTAGTAAATGATTTGGTAAAACAATTGGCCCAGAAATTTGATCAAGAAAGAAGCGGTATTATGAAAAAACTAAATGCTGATATTAAACAAATCTCTGCCGTATCATCAACTGTAGTTAAAGAAGAAACTCCTTCAGATTTTAATCAAATAAAACAAAGTTTTGCCGTTAAATTTATTCCAATCCTCCAAAAAAGATTTGAAGACCAATCAAATAGTTTGTTAGATAATCCAAATACAATATCTGATTATGAATCATCTGTTAACTATAGTAATCTCTTAACATCACTGGATTCCAATTCATCATCATCACAATCTATTCAAACAGTTACTAGCAATAATGATATAAATAATAATAACACAAGTCCATTGATTCAAGTTTTACAACAACAACAGCAACAGTCATTATCACAACAACAACAGCAACAACAACCACAACAACCAAACCAACCAAACCAACAACCAAAATATGCAACCAGACCACTAAATCATGTAAAAAATGAAGTACCACAGCAACTATTAAGAATAATTGAAGAAATGCATAGAAGTGGTATTAATATTAGACACATGGGAAGGGTTAGATTTTATACAAAATCAAAAAATATTAGAGATTTATTATTACTAGAAATGACCGCTAGATCAATTAAAACTATCATACGTGATGAAATGCGTTTAAAAATGAAAGAAGAACAAGGTTTATCTGAAGAACCTTTTAAAGAAATTATTATTGAAATTTTTAATAAAATTTTACAAAAAGATCAAGAAATATGGAGCAGAGTTTTAAATATTATAAGATCAAAATATTATATGGCGTTTATGAAAGAAGATGACGAAGAAATAAATAACAGTATAAATAATAACCCATTAAATTTAAATAACAATAATAATTTAAATAACAACTCGATTGACAATGTATCAACACCATCAACAACATCTTCATATTCAAATAGTTCATTAAAAACCTCATCAACATCATCATTTAAACCACCATATAAAGAAGAAATTGAAGAAGGTTGGATGGATTGTGTAAATATTAAAAATTTATTAGATAGATTACAATTATTAGCTGGTATTTCATTTACACCTGCTGCTCAATCAGAATTATCAAGAAATCATATTAAATTTCAATTGGTTGATTCCGATATTTTAGATATTCATGCCAATATTAAACATATGAACATCATAGACTATGCTGAAGGTAGAGCACTTTCCATCGCTGCTAAACAAAAAGAAAACAGTCTTAGATTATTAAAAATGTCATCTTTGAAATTTCAAGTATCTCTAAAATCAAATCCTGACAACATTGAGTGCATTTATCAATTGGGTAGAAACTTAACAGTAGAAGCTAAGACAATTGCCAAAGTTACAGGTATGTTTGGTAGAAATATTTATGTAAAAACTTTAGAAGATGCAGCAGCCAAATTTTTAGATGCAGTTTCAATTTCCAATACTTTTATATTAGCACATTATAAACTTGGTAGAGTTTATTCTTTAATGGCTCACTATCACCAAAACAATTTATACAAATCCTCAAAACTTTATAAAATGGCGTCAATTCACTACAGAAGAGCTATTGAATGTTTCCGAAAAAAATATAATAAATCTGATGACTCTACAAACAATAGTTTCCAAAATTATAAATTTGATCCAAAAGATATAATAGCCAAACAAAATTCTGATGACGAAAATGAAGAAAATGAAGAACTTGTCGAATTCTATATACTCAACGGTCTCGAAAATTCTTTTCTTTTAGGTTTACAAGGTTCAGCAAACTATATTGTTGGTGTTTCAATTGTATCTCAAGAACTGGAAGATAAGTTTAAACAATATCCAAATCTTTTAATTTTAATTGGTAAATCATTCATTTATAGACCTTACTATGATGATATCAATACTCCCATTGGTAAAAAAAATAGATTAGATCAACAGTTCCACCAAAGTAATAAAAACAATTATTATCAAGATGCAACTATGAAATTTCATCAAGCTCTTCTATTAAACTCATCATTAAAGAGTATTGTTTTTGAAATTGCCGTAGATATTTGGTTAAAAAGTAAAACTGGTAACAGAAAGCTATACTACCCAGCATCAAATATTTTAGGTTTATTAGTACGTGAAAATTTTTATAGAGATGATACAGTTTATTCAATGTATGTCGAATCACTATTAGAAATTCTAAAGATGGAAAATTCAAGTCTCTTTTTGCAAAACAAAGAAAACTCTCTTATCAATACCGATATACCACCATCACCACCTCCAACCCCTCCACCACTACCTCTTTCTTCACCTCTTTCCTCACCACCATTACCATCCTTACCCTCATCACCATCATCATACCAACTACCAATCCAAAATCAACAAAATATTTATTTAATTGAAACCAGAATTGTGTTTGAAGGTTTATTTCAAAGCAACAATAATTTTATTTATAATAAATTAGAGAATGCCATCGAAAATCAACAAAATGAAATAACCGACTTTATAAAAATCTCAACACATTCGTCAATTATTAAGGCAAAATTAACCCAAGCCATACAAAAAAAAAAAGTATTAAAACTAAATCTACATCGTACCCTAATATCTGATCAAGATTTAAATACAATTGGCGAAATTTTTGGTAATCAATTACAAGAATTAGATATATCAGGTTGTCCATTAGTTAGCGATTATGGTGCCTCTGAATTTTTATCAACCTATGGTAAACATTTAACAACTCTCATTTTAGCAGATACATTAATTTCAGATAAAACAATTTCTATCCTTTCAAATTTCTGTCAACAAATTCAAAAACTAGATATTCAAAATTGTTTTTTTATAAATCCCGAAGCTCTTTCGCTATTATCACACATTCAAAAATTAAAAATAATTAATGTTTCAAGATGTAAAATTACCAATAACACAATTTTATCATTTAATCAACATCAAAATATAACAAATATTCAACAACAAATAATATCTACCTCAACAATTAGTAATAGTAATAACAATTCATTAATAACATCCAATTTTACAAACACCACAACAACAACTACTACATCAAATTTAGTATTAAATAATAAACAAATTCAAGAACTAATAATTAAAAATCCAGCAAAATTATCAGATGATGCATTCCAACAATTTCAATCATGGCAAACTTTAAAAATTTTAGATTTATCAGGTTGCTCAAAACTATCAGATAATGTATTTTTTAATTTACCAGAATGCTTAAATTTAGAACAGTTAATTTTAGAGGCATGTTATAATCTAACTGATAAATCTGCTAAATCAATAGCTTCAATAATGCCAAACCTATGGAAACTATCATTAAAAGGTTTAAAGTTTTTAACAGATGAAGGTGTACAAACTATAGTCGAAAAATGTAAAAAGATAAAAGATTTAAAACTATCACGTTGCCATACCCTTACAAGCTACTCTGCAGATTTAATTGCTGAGCATCTAGGTGATACGTTGGAAAGAATAGATCTATCAATTTGTCCACAAATCGTCGAAGAGTCATTAATCAATCTATTAAAGAAATGTACACCAAAATTAATAGCAATCAATTTTTCAGAAAACCAAACAGTCTCTGAAGAAACTATAAAGGTTATTAATGAATCGTTCCCAAACCTACAACACCTACGTTTAGATTCATGTGTTAAAATCAAATCTGATGGTTTTGAATTTAAAATACCAAGTTTAAAGACCCTCTCTCTTATGAAATCTCAAATCTATCATCACTCTCTTGCTATAATATCATTATCATTAACCAATTTGACGTCGCTATCACTTAAAGGCTGTTTCCAATTAACAGATTCATCATTCCAAACTATAAAAAACTTGGTTCATTTAGAAAACCTAGATATAAGCGATAACTATAGGGTTTTAGATACCCCTATGGTTGATATCTGTAAAAATCTTTTCAAGCTTAAGCACCTTGACATCTCATCATGTTTACGTTTAACAACTAAAACATTCTTTTTAATAGGTAAATATCTAACAAAGTTAGAAACCCTTATAATGTCTGGATGTGGTAATTTAACAGATGCAGCCCTAGTATATATTTCAGAAAATTTAATATCCATTAAATCTTTAGATGTATCTGGTTGTCAAATGATTACAGATACTAGTATTAAATCTTTAGCTAACAATCAAGTGCACCTCCAATCATTATCATTAAAAGATTGTAAATCAATTACACAGCATTCAATAGATATAGTTAAAAACAAATGCCCACTATTTAAATTGGTTCGTTTATCATTACACTCACTACCGATTGTTGGTGAACTCAAATCCAATACGACCGATATTTTAAAACCAATTCAATATCCAGTAGGTACAACTGAGGAATGGAAGAAAATATCAGAAGAAAAGAAACGTAATGAAAAAATATTAAAAGAAAAACAACAAAAGCTAAAAGAACTAGAGGATTTAAAACCAAAATATAGAGATTTTAACGAAAAACTCAGTTATAAAGAAATTATGCTATCAAAAGAAAAATTAAAACTAGATTTGAAAAATTTAGAAAAGTATCTAAAAGAAAACGACTTTTTAGAAATATTCAAAATGAATCCCGACTCTTTTTCAAAACTGCCCCATTGGAGACGTGATGATCTCAAAAAGAAAGCCCATTTATTTTAATGCATAATAAAAAAACATAATTATTTATTAATATAATTTCACTTTTATTATTTTACTTAATCTATTTATTTAAAATTATATTTATTTATATTTCATTAATATATAATCATATAAACTTGGCGCCAAGTTTTTTTTAAAATTTTTTTTTTTTTTTTTGAACTTTTTTTTTTTTTATTTTTTTTTTTTATTTTCAACCGCCCATTCTTTATATATCTTTATTTATATCTATACCCATATCAATATCTATATTTATCTCTTTAAAATATAAATACTTTTTTTTTTATAATTATTTTTTTAATAATTTGTATGATATAGTTTTGTTTTTGTGTACCATAAAAAATATCCTTCATATATAAATATATAATTTTAAAATGGATAAATATTCAGAATATACAGATATAATATTAGAAAAAGGGAAAGAAGTTCAAATTTTAATAAAATCATCCAAATTTTTTGAAAACATTCCAAAGCAATATCATGATCATACTATTATTGGTATTGCAGTATTTGTTATAATAGTATTACCCTTCTTAATCTCTTTAATTTTTAAAAGAAATAAAAAATCAAATGAAAAACAAATAGTTAGTTATAAAGTAAATAAAAATTAAAATCAAAGGCAAGGTTAATCACAAGTACTAATATAATTATTTTATTTTCTTATAATTATTTAGGTTAAATCACCAAATAAAACACCAATTAAATCGCCCAACAAAAAATCAAATAAAACACCAAATAAAACACCAAATAAAACACCAATTAAATCACCAAATGGAAAAAACCAAACACCAACACCAAGTAAAAAACAAATAGTTAAATATCAATACCCAGATCAATCATTTGATTTTGAAGATGATGAAATCGATATCGAACCACAATCACCATTAAAACTCGAAGCTCCAAAAACACTTGTTGAGGTAGATAAAAAAACATCAAAAACCCCATCAAAAAGAGGAAAGTTAATAGTGTTTTCACCACCAAAAAACCAAACCCGTGCAAGAGTAGCACCAGATAGATTAGTTGTCGAAAATAAATCACAAAGAAGAAAATCTACAAAATAAAAATTATAAAACAAAGTTTTTTAAAATATTTTATGCACAAAAATTATTTATTATATCTTTTTCTCTAAATTTAACGAATAGTATTTAAAACTATCATTACTTTTAAATAAATATTTTATTTATTGTTACATCATTTTAGTATTTATAAAAAAAATAATAATTATTATTAAAAAAAATTTCTATTTCGAAATAATGAATTATTTTTTATTTACACTATTTTGTTGTTGTTGTGGTGGTGGTTGTGGTTGTGGTTGGTTTGATTGATTAATTTTTTGTTGATTTTTTTGGTAATTATTATGCGATAATTGTGATTCGTATTTTGTGACCCAAACCAAAATCCATTTTAAATTAGTTAACATATATTTTAAAGATTTTGTCCAGGTATCATCATTTGTAAATTGCATTTTAATTGAAGTGCCATTAATTAAATCTTTTTCGATTTGGTATGGTATAGTGAATTCTGGTTCTTTTTCAACAATAAATTCTACCAACTCTTTGATACAATGGAGGAATGCTATCATACCACTATCGAAACGTCTATACCAGAATAAAAGACCCAAGCTGATGTCATTTGAACCAAACAGTTCATAAGAAGCGGCTGATGGATCATCTCTCTTTTCAATTCTCGAGCAACTACCATTTGGTACCAATGTATATTGTTTAAACTTATATTTTAATTTCTTTGCTATATTATCGAGTAAAAATATTGTTAAACCCCATGCAGCATTAATTTCATTCCATTCTACTGGTTGGCTTGGAAGTTTACCTAAACGTAATGAATTAATGGTTCCAAAATGACCATCATGCCATAAATGAAATGCATCGTTTAATATATTTGTTTGCTTTAAACTTTCTAAATGTTCATTAATCCATTGAATCTGTACTGCAGTTTGTTCTCTTTCATCTTGATTCTTGAATGCTTCATAATGAAGCTCACTAAATGAACTCCAATAACCATCTTCTAGTGATTTTAATTGTGATCGTTTTTCTTGTAATTGGTTTGTTAATATTTCAACATCCTCTCTTTCCTTGTATGTGTCTTGAATAAACTGTCTTAAATTATGTTCTTCGCACTCCAACTCGTCAAGTTCGCCATTTATCTGCTCAATTTGTTCATTTGTTTTCTGGTTCTCTAATCTTTGTAAGTAAGTATTATAAATTGAAATCTCCCCATCGAGCATTAAAGTTTCATCCTCTATTTCCGATATTGTAAGCTTTGTACATTCTAAACACAATGGTAAATCATAATGAATTAACTCTGTTGTGATTTTAAATAATTGTGACCCCTTCATATATTTTAAATAATTATTTTGATTACCAGCTAAACTATTATTTAAATTATTACTATTTGATATAGTCGAATTTGTGCTAATATTTAAATTATTAACACTAATGTTCATATTATTGATAAGCTGATTATTTGGTAATGAGTTGCTTGTAGTTGTACCTGCTAATGGAGGGGTAGTTTGGATTGGAGATCCTATTGGGATTGTTGATTGTGATAAATAATTATTTTCATTATTATTATTATTATTATTATTTAAATCATCTGAAGGAAGATTTGGTAATGATGCCATGCTAAGTGATTTTGAACTTGATCTAAGGTATTTTAATTTTGGTTTTTGTGGGCTTGTAACTTGTGTTATGTTAATTTTATTTGGTGTCATGGTTGTTGGTCTTTGTTTTGGTGTTGATGGCTTTGGAGATGTAATATTTGATGATGATCTATTATTAATTATTGGTGAAGTAATTCTATTTGGTGATGACGATATTGATTTACTAGTACTATTTGATAATGATGGTGATGATGATGTTGGTGGTGTTTTTCCTGTATTATCACTAATTGTATTATTTGTTGGTGTTGTTGATGATTTTGGTGGTGAAGAAGAAGCTATACCATTGTTTTGGAGTGATCTAGATGAAAGTGATGCAGAAATACGGTGATGTGAAAGTGAACCAAATGTTGAAGGAGATGATGGTGAACCACCAGAGTGCTCACTATTACTACTATGAGTTGATGGATAAAATGTTTTAAATGCTTTCTTATCATCTGAATTGGTTGCATTTACTTTAACACCTATTGGACTAGTTGGTGTTGATGTTGGTGAATTTGAAATATTTGATGGTGTTGCATTTGTAGCTACTGTTGTCGTCGTTGCTGCTGCTGCTGTTGGTATAGTAGTTGAATTTGATAAATTTGTTGATGATGGCACTGATGCTGATATTTGTGAATCCCTTTTCTTTGAAAAAACTTTAAATATTTTTGATGAATTCTGTTCTTTTTGTTGTTGTGATGGTGACTGTAATGCTGCTAATTCTAATTCTCTTTGTTGTTCTTTTTGCTGTTTAAAAATTTCAATTTCTCTTTCTTTTGGTAAGGTGAATGTAAATGGTTCAATTTGTTTAGCTATACTACTTAGGTCTAAATAAATAAAAAAATGTTAATAAACAATAATATACCACCATTATTATTTTCGTTATAATCGTTACATACCTTGATTAAAAAATATACTTGTATCAATGTCTAATAAACTATCATCTAATTCTAATTGTTTACAACATTTTTGACAATATAGATCCATGATTATATCTGTATATTATTAAAGTTCATTGGTTTTATAATGTTGAATTTTATTTATATATATTTGGGTTTTACTAATTAATAATACAATTTAAATTTTAAAAAAAAAAATGGGCAAAACAACCTAAAACTATTATTTGTTTATTATAAATATGATTCTTTGCTGCTTGTTTATTATTTCATAAATGCTGATAATATTTAAAACTATTTATTATGTATTATAAAATTTAACAAAAAAAAAAGATTTTTATAAATTTTTATAAATTTTAAAAAAAAAAAAAAAAAAAAAAAAATTTTATTTTTTTATTTTTTTTATTTTATTTTTTATTTTTTATTTTTTTGTGTATATATTTAAAATAAATTATAAATGTATATTTAGTAATAATAATAATAAAATTTATTTAAATAATTTTATTTATTTTATTTATTTTTTTTTTTTTTTAAAATAATTAAATTAATTAATCCATAAGATGAATTTAAAATAAACAAAAATATATTTTTTAACTTATTTGTAAAATTTCTAAAAAAAATATTAATATTAAAAAGAGGGATTTAAATTTTCAAAGATAATTGAATTTAAAAAACGAAATAATTTAAAAAATATTTTTTTTTTTTTTTTTTTTTTTTTTTTAAAATGGTTTTTACAAATTTTGAATAAAAATAAAAATCCCATAATGATCAAATAAAAACCGAATACTTTTCTATCAACCGAAATTTTCTTAATAATTTGTCATTCACAGCAATGTGTTGGCCATAAACAAAATTTAGTATATGTTTATTCCAGCGCTGATGTATATATAGAGACCTATTGCTAGGCAGCAGATGAAACGATCTTCGGGTTATTTCTTATATCTGATTGCTAGAGATAGCTGAGCTGGCCCTTTCATTAAATTAAAGAAAAAATAATCCCCTATAATTTTTTTTATTAAAAAAAAAAAATTTCGTATAATTTTTTTATTTTGTTTAAATAAAGAAATTGATATGAAAATTATTTTTTTGGTTATAAAAAAAATATATATAATATTTTAAATATAAAAAAAAAAACTATTATTTATATAAAACACAATCCAATTTAGAGAATGAATAATAAAATAAATAAAATAAAAATAAATGTCAATAAAATCAATCTTAGTGCTTCATATATTCAAATATTACACAACCTATTTGATGTAAACTATATGTATAGTAGAAGTTTAATACCACAACAATCAAACAAAACAATCTCATATCATTTTCAAGTTAATAAAGATAACAGATCTATATCATATTTAGTATTAAATCCCACAGACATCCAAACATTAAATGAAATCGATGTAAACGATTTATTAAATAATTTTTTAATTCAATTTTATAATTATAATTTAAATAAAGAATGGTAATGAAAATAATTATTATATTTAAATTGTTTTTTATTATCAACCTATTAATATTATTTTAGTTTTATTATTATAGAAACAACAATTAATGGCTTTACATCAAATACTAAAAAGAACATAAAATCAAACATCGAGAATAAATATGAACTAAATAAATTTCAATTAAAATATTTTAATTTTAATATAAACTTTCTTTTTTCACAAAGTATCAACGAAACTTTTGAGCTAATGTTAAAATCTTTAGATAACAATAGTAATAAAAATAGTTCAGGCGAAACCGAATCCCTCTTAGAGACCCAAAAAGATATAGCAAACTCTTTGTTTTCAAACACCAATAAAATTAAATTAATATTATCAACAAATAATATAAGCATTGCAGATTCTAAAATATTATTAAAAGGTAATTGTAAAAACTTTTATTTTTTTTAATATATATAATTAAAAAGTAAAATAACTAACAACATTATCTTTTAGAAAACCAATATCAAATATCTTATATTATGGCATCCCTCGAAAAATTTAAAAAAGAAACTAAAAACAACAATAACAATAACAATAGTAATAGCAACAACCATAATAATAATGAAAATTTTAAAGAAACAAATAAATCTATAAAGTCATTTCTTAATTTTATAGAAAAAGATAATTTACTTTAAATTTATTTTAGATTACTATACAATTTATTTATTTTTATTTCTGTTTATTTTTGTTCATCTTTATTTGATTTGCTGTAAAAATCAGCTGGTGATCCACTGGATGATGATGGCATGGCTTTTCCTGGATCTAATTTTGGTTTGTAATCACCTATAATAGAACTATGGTTAGTATTTCAAAATATATTACATTAAATGAAATAAAAATAATAATAAATCATACCTGTGCTACTACCTGGACCTGCTAATGTACGACGCATTTTATGTTTTATGTATAATTTTATAAATGATAATAATTAAAAAAAAAATTATATTGATGAAAAAAATAATGGTGGTGAAAAAAAAAAATTAAAATTTTATTTTTTTTTTATTTTTTTTTTATTTTTATTTTTTAAAAGCTGTTTTTCAAATAATTTGATCAAATAAACCTATTAATTTATTAGCCAAATTTTTATTAATAAATACACGTGTACCTCCATATTATTGGGGTGATTATTCAAATGATTTAATTTTTTTTTGCCTTCCAAAAAAAAAAAAAAAACCCACCCAAATTAAAAAAAAAAATACAAATCATAATCAAAACTAAAATTTAAATCAAAATCAAAATCAAAATCAAAAATAAAAATAAAACCCAGATCTGATCGAAATTTTTTTGAAATTAATTATTTTTATTTTTTGTTTTGTGATTAAAAAGATAATATATAGAAAAATAAAAATAAATAAATAAATAAATAAATAAATAAATAAATAAATAAATAAATAAATAAATAAATAAATATAAACAAATAAATATAAAGTTTTTTTTAAAATTGTGTTATTTGTTTTTTTATTTTTTTTTTGGTTTTAAATGAGATAATTATTTTTTTTTTTTTTTTTTTTTTTAAAAAAAAAAAAAAAAATTATCTTTTAAAATGATAATCTATAGGATTTACTATTTTTAAAAAAACTATAGATTTTAAATATGATAGATTAAAGAGAATCTTTATTCTTTTTTTTTTTTTTGTTTGGAAAAATTTTTTTTCCCGGTTTTTTTTTTTTACCTGGGTTTTTTTTTTTTTTTTTTTTTTTTTTTAAAAAAAGGGGGGGACCCGGCAAAACCCCTATTTTGGGGGGGGGGGGGTGTACAAATAATTGGGGGATTTTGGGGTTTGGAAATTTTTTCCCAGAAAAACCTTTTTGGGGGTTTTT
>NW_003519461.1:15008-50104 GCF_000190715.1 Dictyostelium purpureum | reverse complement strand
AATATGTATGTTATGCTATAATCATTATTTTGTTGTTGTTGTTATTATTATTATTTATGAGTTATTATGTATTTGAAATTATTTACTAGTAAAAGCTTTTATGAGGTTTTTTGAGGGTTTTTTTTTACATTACTGAACAATTTGTAGCTTTTGGATTTTTTGTAAATTTACAATTTGGAGGAATAACACCTGCAGGAATTTTTTTAGTATAACCGTTCATTACCAAAACCTTTAAAGATTCTGGTAAAGTACCGGGAGTTAATAATTTTTTATAGTGGACACCTAAATAGAGATGAGTGAGATTTGATGGTAAAACACCTTCTAAATTTTGATTAAACTTTTGACCAAATTTCATATAACGTAAGTGAGATGGGAGTTGGGTAATTGGTTGATTAAATTGTTGACCAAGTTCAATTGAATGAACATAGTTTGGAATATTCTCTAATGGATGATTAAATTCAGAGTATTGATGAAAAGAGATTGATTTCAAAGACTTTGGAAGAGCATTGGGGTCAAATGGTAAATTGTATGACTTTCCAAGATTAATGCTTTCTAATGAATTTGGTAAACTCTTTGGTACAATTGGTGAGTTAAAAGTATCGCCAAAGGTAAGAGTTCTAAGAGTCTTTGGTAATAGACCAACTGGGATATAATGATTGAAACTATCTGGTAGTAAAAGGAATTCGAGTTTTGGTGGCAAACTGATAATTGGATGTTCTGAAATGGATCCTTCATCATAAACTAAACAAGTAATATTTATTAGATGAGCAAAGTCCATTGGTTGATTATATCCTTTACCTAAAAATAAACTTTTTAATGTTGGTGGAAGTGCTGCTGCATCAAATGGTTGATTAAATTCGTCACCTGTCTCTAAAATACATAAATTTGAAGGTAAATCTCCAACTTTGAATGGTTGATTGAATCCATCACTAAGGAATAAATATTCTACAGAGTTTGGAAGTGCACCTGCCATTAATGGTTTATTATACTGCCCATTAATAAAATAAATATAACGAACAGAGTTTGGAATAACTCCTGGGTCAATATTTTGATTGAAATCTGGACCCTTACTAATACCAGTTTTATTTTCACATAAAAAACATAAAATAATAATATTATTTGGTATGGTATTTGGTGGAATTGGATGATTAAAACATATATATAAAGTATTTGCTGTCGTTGGAATTGGGTGTAAAGTACTTCTCCAATCTAATTATTATTATCATAATATTATTTATTATTATTTATTATTATTTATTATTATTTATTATTATTTATTATTATTTATTATTATATTATTATTTATAAAGTTTTTTTTTAGGATTATTGGAAAAATTATTATTTAAAATTTTTATTTTTTTGTTTTTTTAAAAAAAAAAAAAATGAATTAGTATGGACTGGTTAATTTAAAATTTTTAAAAATTAAAATAAATATGATAATTTACGATATTCCACAATAAACTCTGACTTTTTATCCTCCATTTGTGGTGCAAATGGATTCATATTGTGAGGAATGTTGAATAAGAACTCCTTAAATATTTTATTATATTGTCTTTGATCTTCATCTGTAACATCATGATGTGGTATATGATGACTAATCATTTTTTGACCAGTTTTAACTTGAGTAGCTATTTGTTCACCTATTGCTGCGTGTATATATAAATAAATAAATAATTGTTTATTATTATTTGCTAATGTGTTTTGCTGTTATTATGTGAATGTGCGAAAAACAATTAACTTTTTTTTTTATTTTTAAAAACAATTACTTCAATGATTATTGTTATTATTAATTGTTTTTATTACTGTTATTACTAATATTACTATTATTATAAAGTTATTATTTGTTTTTTTTGTTTTGTGTTTTGTGTTTTGTTTTAGTTTAACGTATTTTTAAAAAATGAAAAATTATAAAATAATGAATAATTAAAAAAAAAATTATTTTATTTTTTTAAAAATTGAAAATAAAAAAAAAAATTTTTATAAATAATATCTATTTTTTATTGATGTGTTGTATTTTTATTATTACAATTAAATATAAGATTATCTTATATTATTTTTTTTTTTAAAAAAAAAAAAAAAAAAAAAAAAAAAAAAAAAAAAAAAAACTATGAAAAAATATTTTTTTATTTTTTTTTATTTTTATTTTATTATTTAAAAAAATGTTTTGTGTTGGTGGTTGATATGTGTGATGAAGATTATTGAGTATTATTATGATTTTGATTGATTTTTATTACCATATAAAAAATAACAACATTAAAAAAAAATTAAAAAAAAAAAAATTAACATATAATAAAAATCTGTTTGTTTAAAAAATTTAAAATAATGGTATTAATAGTGGATGAAATTTCTCAAAATAAAGACACCATTTATTTTTCGAAAATAATTTTTATATGTTTTTTTTTTTTTTTTGATTCTTTAACCGTTTTCGTATCAAATTATTTTTTTTTTAATTTTTTAATTTTTTTAATTTTTAAAATTTTTTTGTTTTTAGACATAGGTTTTTGTGTGGTTCACCTCACCATTAAATGCAATCCACACATAAAAACTGGTCTCACCTCTAATAAGTGAGTTAAATATAGCCAATGGGTGTGTGCCTATCAAAATTAAAATTAAAAAAAAATTTTGAAAGAAATTTTAAGTAAAACATTTATTCTATTAAAAACCCAAAGAAAATTTATATAATTAAATAAGATTAACTTTTTTTCATTTTTTTTATTTAAATTTTACGAAAAAGAAAAAGAGACACAATGAAAAAAAACAAATAGTATCTTTTTTAAAATCTTGGATACCCAAAAAAACCGTTTTCTCAATCATATTATAAAAATGCTTTGATTTTTTTTTTTTTTCTCTTGATTCACACGGGCTTCTTTAAAAAAATATGTATTAACCAAAAGAGTTTCGTGTTGATATCATCTTTGGTTCAAGGAATTTTTTTTTATCTCCCCATTATTGTGTTTTTTTATTTCTATGAAATTTCTTTTTTTACTTTTATTTCTATTTATTTTTTATGATGTAAATTTTATTTATATTCAAGGGAAAAGTACTTAGTTCAACATCGAAAAATAAAATATTTTTCCTTTCTTTTTCTTTTTTTTTTTTTAAAAACTTAAAAATAATAATAATGTTTTTATTATTACTTTGTGATAAAAAAATTTTTTAAAGAAGAAAAAAAAAAAGAAAAAAGAAAAAATCTATTTTTGCTTATATGAAAATATTTAATGAGGATGGTACAAAATTTTTTTTAAAAGAAGAAAAAAAAAAAAAAAAATAAAAAAAGTATGTCTGCACTAATTTTTATTTTTTATTTTTTCTTGTTTGCACCTTTTTAAAAATAAAAAGGCACCAGTTTGTATGAACTATATTTAAAAAAAAAAATTTATTGGGGTATGTATGTCTTGGGTATCCAAGCGATAAAAAAAATAAAAGTATTTTTTAATTCATTTTATTTGATGTAAAATTTGTTAATAAAAAACATGATTGTTTAATTAAATTAACTCCTTGTGGTGATACACCACAATTTGAAATATTTAAAATTTTTATACCTGGGCACATTTGGGAGATTATATCCAAAGATTTATCAGTAATTCTTGTACGTTGTAAATCTAATGTGTTGATGTTGACATTTGAACGTACACAGATTTCTATAACGGCACTATCTAAAATACTGGTGCCACATAAAATTGCTTTTTTCAATAAAAGACACTCTCTTCCTATTCCTACGATTGATAAATCGGTTACTAAATGACAATCTGTAAAATCTATAACTTGTAAACGTTTGCAGTAAGTTGATAAAGAGAGTACAGCAACTTCACCGATATTTGTACAACCTTTGAGTGAAATCTCCTTTAACATTGGGCAATTGGTAGCTACTTTAATGATAGATATATCAGATATTCTAGTGCAATCATTAATGAGAAGACGTTTTAAGAATCTGCATCTTGCAATATCGATGATACCAGCATCATTTAAATTATGAGAACGTGATACATTGAGTACACTTAACTCGCTACATTGGAAACCAATTGCGCTAATACCTGATGATGAAATCTTTGGACAATTTGCAACAAAAAGTTTCTTTAATCTTTTACAATAGCCAGCAACAGTTTGAAGTGTTTCATCGCCAACAGAGGTACTGGAAATATTTAATACACGTAATAGTGGTGCTCTTTGAATGAATGCTCTTACGCCTTTATCACCAATATGTTTGCATCTATCTAAACGCAAAGTTTGTAAATTGGGTTACACTATTAGCCATTGTTTTTAACACATCATCGGTAATATAGTCACAAGACCATGCATAGAGCTCACGAATGTTTGATTGTTGAACAATATTTAAAAGACCATTGCAGCCCATTTGAGTTTCAGAGCAATTGAAAACTTCCAAGGTTAAACGATTGAGGAATTTAATACCAGTCAATGAACGATCTGTCATATTGGTGCAGCCATCAATACGAAGTGTACGTAGTTTTGGAAGATTTGATAGTAATGATGGAAGTACAGAGTCATTTACAAATGGTAATCTTGACATATATAGTTGTACTAGTTGTCTGCAATTGTAGGTGATGACATCGATAATACGATTGGTGGTATTGACACAACCAGAGATATTTAAGATACTTAGGTTTTTCAAGTAGCCAATACTACTAAGAGCCTCTTCACTAAATTGGAAACCATCATCGATACGAAGAACCTCTAAAGATGACATTGATGATACAGCAAAAAGAGTATCATTTGTTAAACCTTTACAACCAGTAAGATAAAGTTTTTGAATAAACTTTTGAGTTGTGGCTAATGCCAATATGGTAGAGTCACTGATGTGAGTCAAATGTGAAAGATTAATGGTACGAAGATAGGAGATACTGTTTGATAGTGAGATGATTGAGTTGTTTGTAACGAAATTTGTATTATCTACACGCAATGTATGTAAACGTAAGTTGCTAACAGATAGTTGTTTAACGGTCAAGTCAGAGAAACGTGGGTTGTCGTAAAGATAAAGCTCTTCTAAATCACTGAGGCTTGGTAAGATTTTAATTAATGACATTTCGTTAATTTTTGGTAAACCAGAAAGATTAAGAATCTTTAATTTAGAGAGTGGTTCCAAGGAAAATATACTATCATCCATAATATTTAAGCAGCCATCAATACGAAGTACATTAAGTTCTAAGCAGTTTCTACCAACTAAACTAATACTTTGAGCAGTAAGTGCAGGGTTATCTTGAATGAATAGTCTTTTAAGATTTCTACAGTTTATAGCGACAGTGGCAATACTATTGTTACTAAGATTTCTACATTTTGAAACATTTAAAACTAAAAGAGATGGGCCACAATGAACAGCAATATCACAGAGTGAAACATCAGTGATAAGTGTATTGTAAAAGAATAGGGATCTAAGTTTGGGGAATTTTCTTAATTGAAGCAAACTCTTTTCAGAGACCCATTGAATATGATTTAAACAAAGTGATTCCAAGTCGGTAAGTTTATTACAAATTGTGTTAACTGAACGATCAGTTAATAGTGTGAGACCTGATAAACTGATGATTTTTAATTTTTTACATTTACCTACTAATTCGCAAATACCATCATCGTCAATTCTAATACAGTTGTTTAAATGAATTTCTTCTAAATTCTTGCAATTAGATGCAATTTTTGAAAGATTGTCATTGGTGATTTGTTGGCAATTATTTAAATTTAATGATTTTAAATGTGAAAATTTGCAAACATATTTACTAAATAAATTACTTGAGAAATTTAAACAGTTGCTAAGATTTAAATGTTCTAAATTTTTACAAATTATTAATGATTCTAATAATTTATCATCAAATTGTGGAGCCATTCTTTTCTTTATAAAAAGGTTTAAAACTTTATCTGTAAGTGGTACTTCAGTTAATGAAGCACCAATACCAAATGATGATTCGGTATTACATGTACTAAAAAAAAAAAAATTGATAGTTAGTTATTGGTCTAATTTTAAATTATTAAAAAAAAAAAAAGTATAATGACACTTACTATTCTGGTGTGTAGGTTGGGAAAAATTCTGTATCGATTGGGTAATATAATGGTGGTGGAATAACAGTGGTGTTGTTTTGGAGTGGTGATGGAATTTGTGTTAATGAAATATTTGATGGTGGAATTGGTTGTGGGAAATTCATTTGTGATGTAGTGGTTGTGGTTGTGGTGTTTGGTTGGAAAAATTGTTGTTGTGGTGGTTGCTGATAGATTGGTTGTTGATAAATGGTTTGCTGATAAATTGGTTGTTGATAAAATTGCATTTGTCTATATGGTGGTGGTGGTTGTTGGTTATCTAATTGTGGTGCTGATGCTAATGGTTGTTCTGGTGATGTGGTACCCATCGAAAATGGGATTTCATCATTATTATTATTGGTTTGTGGTATATATGGTGGTGGAAATGATTGTTCATTTTGATCTAAATCTGGATTTGCCATTTTTTATATGTGTATGTGTATGTGTATTTTACAAAAAATAAATAGGAGTTTAAAAAATAAATAAATAAAAAAAAAAAAAACCTAAACTAGTGTTTATAAAAAGAAAATTATTTTGAAAAAGATTGTATCTAAAATTCCAAATGCAATAAAAAAAAATAATAAAAAAAAATTTAAAAAAAAAAAATAAAAAATAATTATTTTTTAATTTTTTAATTATTTTCGAAAATTTAAGGTTGTATTTTACTGTTACCTAATAATTTAAAAAAAATAAGTGTGGTTTTCTAAATAAAATGGGTGGATTAATTTATAAATTGATTACTATTATAATATAATGGGGTTGTAACTTTTTTTTTTTTTTTTTTTTGAATTTATGATTTATTTTTATTTTTTTGGTGTGCGTGGTTTTTGTTTTAAAAAAAATTTGTGATTATTATTTATACAAATAATTTTTATATTTTTACATTATTTCTGTTTGGTTAATGAGGTGATTATTTAATTCGATTTATTATTATAGTTTTTTCTGATTGTTTTTTAATTTTCATTTGACCAAATTTTCCAAGTTTTATCAAATGAGGTTGAAACTATTTTTGAATTATCATTTGCAATATCTACAGAGGTTACTTTTGAGGAATGGCCTTCTAATGTAGTGATTGGTTTCCAAGTGTAAGGTTCCCAACATTTAATTTTACCATCAAAAGAACTGGTTGCTAAATAACCTATTGATGTTGAACTATTATTTGATTTTTGATATTTAACACAGGATACAATTGAAGAGTGGGCTAAAATTTGATAGGCTTTTTCTTTTTTTCTTATATCCCATATTATGGTTGTATTGTCTTCAGATGAGGAGGCTATATGGTAACAATTGGGTGACCAATCAACAGATATAACTTGTTTAGAATGACCTTCAAAATAGAGTATAGGTCTACCAGATCTTAAATCCCAAACACGAACTAAACCATCTTGTGAACCAGTTGATAAAAGTGAGCCATCTTCTTGGACTGCTATACCCATTACAGCACCTGAATGACCTTCTTGATCTAATATACATGTATTTTGAGATTCAAGATCCCACATTCTCCAACTTTTATCGTTTGAACTAGTCATTAAATATCTACCATTTGGATGGAATGCACATCTATTTACAACATCCAAATGACCTTCTAATGACGCTAATGGAGTTTCACTTGAAAGTGACCAAAGTTTGCAAGTGGAGTCGGCTGATGTGGTTGCAATATTGACAGAATTCTCTGAGATGGATAAGGTTGACTGTGGATGGAATGCTATGCTACTTGCTCTTTGGGTATGTCCTGTAAATGTTTGAAGATGTTCACCTTTAATATTCCATAGTTTTGATTGCCCACCCCATGAAGAAATTGCAATTAATTGAGAGTTTGGTGAAAAAACAGCCATCGATAATGGACGATCATCACCAACTTGACTTGTTGATGCATAATAGTCTTTTAATTCTTTTCTTGTTTTATCTCTTGCCAATTCAAAATCTGTTTTTGTTCTATCTACCATCATTTGTTCAACTCTACCTACAATAACACCACCATGTGATTTAAATAGTTCATCATTTTGTTTCTTTATTTCCAACTCTTTATCCCTTTGTCTTTTATTTTCTTGTAATCTTTTTTGAGATTTCTTTAGTGAATACAACGCTATTTTAATTCTTGCTTCTTCTAATTCTTTAGTACCTTGTGTTAAAAAATTCTCTTTTTCTTCTTCGGACTCTTCAGGTTCTTCTTTTTTTAATGCTATTGGTGTACCATCTAATATATTTTTATCTATTAATAACTCTCTTAATCTGTTTCTCCTGTCCTCTGGCTGTATAAATGATATTTAATTAGTATAAATGGTCATGGTTATTGTTGTTATATCAATAAATTAATTAATTCATTACCTTTTCACCAAATAATATAATTGGTTCACCCAATTCACGAAGTTTTAACTTTACTAAATTATCATTTGTTGGCACTATAACTTGCTTTGCTCTCTTTTTTCTTTCGTAGTCGTCCAATGATTTTTTATGCAACTCGTGTGATTTTTGAACATGTTTTGAGAATGGTAAAAATTGAACACCATCCTCTTCATTATCTTCATCTTGAGATATGGGTATATTATTTTGTTCTACTTGTTTTACACTATCTTTTTTAATTTGCCCAAAATAAACTCTTTTATTACCATTCTCCATTTTAATTATGATTTAATTATATTTTTAAATTTTAAAAAAAAAAAAAAAAAAAAAAAAATTATTTTTCATTTTTTTTTCACATTTTTAAATTTTAAAAAATTTTTTTTTTATTTCCAAAATTTACACAAAACACCATTTATAATTATAACAATCTTCAACAATGGAATAACAATAGCTATATTTATATAATAAAGATTCTTTTTTTAATAGTATTATTATTTACTATTGATATTTCTAAATTAATAAAATGGCTTTTTTTTAAAAAAAATAAAATAAATATTTTTTAATAGCCAAAAAAACAAATTACTATATTATAAATTTTACATAGTTTGTGTTTTTTTTTTTTTTATATTTTTATTTATTTATTTTTTATTTTTTTTTATTTTTATTTTATTATCACTTTTTTTATTTTTTTTATTTTTTTATTTTATTATCTTTTTTTTTTTTGTTATATTTTATTTACATTAATACATATAAAAATAACTTCATGGATATTAGTACCATAATTTCAATACCAAAAACACCACCAATACAAACACGAACACTACCAATAATAATTACCCATCATTATTTAAATGAAGGTCAGACTGATGATAATAATTTGGCACAACCATTACCCCTTCCCACACCACCATTTATTATATCACCTATTCTTAACTCAATAAACAATATTCCTCCAAATAATAATGATACCAATAATAATAATAATAATAATAATAATAATAATAATAATAATAATAATAATAATAATAACAACAATAATAATAGTGATAACAACGAAACTATTTGGTTACTAGAAAAAAAACTAAAAGAATCAAATCAATTTAGGGATATATTAAATTCAAAAGTTATTGAACTTCACAAAGAAATACATAAAAAGTGTATTTTATTAAATAAATATAAAGAGGCATTAAAGTCATTGTTGGAGGATGAAAATAACAATTCTGATATCTCAAACCCTTCTTTTAATAGTTCACCATCTCGATCTCGATCAACCTCACCATCTCAATCTCGCTCAAACTCAAGTTCAAAATCATTTCCTAGAGAAAAATCAAGTTCGCCTAATAATAAAAGAAAATTAAATGAACTAATAGAGAATAATGAACAAAGTGATCAAAGTTTAGTTTTCCATAATATAAATAATAATAATAACAATTCAAAAATATCAAAAAAAAAACGAGGATGTTGTACTTTATGGACCATTGAAGAAGACTTAGAGTTTCAAAATCAATTTATTATTCATGGTAAATCTTGGAAAAATTTTATCATCCCAACAAAAAATAGAGAACAAATCCAAAGGCATGGTCGATATCTTATTAAAATCGGTAAATTAGTTACCAAAAAAAAATGATAATCAACACCATATAATTATATTTCAGTTACATCCCTTTTATATTTAAAATAAAAATACATATATAGCTCGATAAATAATTTTAAAGAAATAAAAAAATAAAATTGTAGAAAAAAGCCTATATATAATAAATAAATTTATACATTTTTAATAAATTAATAACAAGTTTTTTAAACCTAGTTTTTTATTATCACTTGATTTAATGGTAAGAAATAGAGTAATTTAAGTGACTTAATTTGTTGTTATTGGTATAACATACCAATACCAATCTAAATATGGATTGAAAATTTGTAAAATAGGGTGAAAGTGTTTAAGTTTTTATTTACCACTCTTTTTTTTTTTTTGAATTTTTGGAACTCCATACTAACCTAAATAATTAAGTTTTAAAAAGGGAATTTATAACAATGTTTAATTTCAACTTAAATAATAACAAATTTATTATTATTTTATTTTATTTTTTTTTTATTTTTTTTATTTTTTTTTTCTATAAATTAATTTTTATTATTTTTTTTTTTCTATTATTAAAATTTTTGTTATATAATTATATAGTTTATCAGTCTTACCTGCCAAAGAAAAGCTTTATTAAAAAAATGTCTAAGAAAATGTCTTCATCTGATGCCAGTAGAATTCAATCTGCAGCCGCCCGTCAAAATGGAGGAAGTGTTCCAGCTGGTAGCTTTGCTTCTCGTGCCCAGTCTGCAGGCGCTAAAAACGCTAATTCAGGTTCAACCTCAAACCAATCCGGCAAAAAATAATTTATCAAATTATGGCTAATTTAAAATAACCATAAATGTTATTTGAATTTTATTTAATTTCAAAATAAAATAATTATGTTTTTTTAAATAAATAAAAAAAAAAATAAAAAAAAAATAATTTTTTTAAAATTTTTTTTTTCATTTCATTTCATTTTTTAATAATTATTCTATTTCATTTAATTATTTATTTATTTTTATATATATATTTATATTTATAACAATAAAAAAATGTCCAATAAAAGACATTTATTTAAACATCAGCTAAACATCTCTAGTCAATCTATTATGAGAGGTAGCGATGTAAAGAAATTAAAGCAAAAACTATTAGATACCTATAAAAATATTTCAACAGAACAACTCGATGTTGCTGTAAATAAAAAGAAAGATGTTGGTTTTGTAAAGCTACCAAATAAAATTCAAATAATATCACAAGAAAACAATCCAATATTTTTTGAATTTTACGATAAACTATACCCAACAAGTAAGTTAATAATAATAATTAATAATAATCTTTTTAAATTTCTCGCTAATTCTTTTTTTTTCTTATTTCAATTAGTTTATACATTTTTTAAAATTCCAACATTTTTTACAATTATTTATATTTACCCATTGGTTTATCAGTATATTGAATCAGGCGCAGATTT
Organism: Dictyostelium purpureum; assembly: GCF_000190715.1. Lineage (NCBI taxonomy): Eukaryota > Evosea > Eumycetozoa > Dictyosteliales > Dictyosteliaceae > Dictyostelium > Dictyostelium purpureum. The sequence goes on along the minus strand of NW_003519461.1, from coordinate 38,714 downwards.
AATGTTTCAAGGTATTTTAAATAAGGATGATGTACCAAAAAAAGAAGGTCAATTAGTATCAGTTTGTTTAAAAGGCAGTAACTACCCAATTGCATTTGGTGAGACTATTCAAAATATTACAGAACCAACTGATGGCATTACACCAATAGAATATAAAGGAAAAGCTATATCAATTATACATTATCTTAATGATAAACTATGGGAATATGGCACTAAAAAACTACCTGATGATTTTTCAATTCCAAAGCAACCATCTGAAGATAATGAAGACGATGAGGAGGTAGAGGAAGAAGAAAAAGAAAACGAAAAAGAAATAGATAGTCCTACCACTACCACCGCCACTACTACCACAACAACTACCACAACTACATCTACAACTACAACTGACGAACCAAATATTGAAGCATTAAAAATTAACGATGAAAACATTACAAAAGAAGAAATGGATGAAATTTTATTAACTAGTTTTTTAGGTGCTATTAAAAAGGGAATTAGTGATTCAGAATTACCAATTGTTTTAAAAACCGTGTTTTCAAAATATATGATATACTATCAGCCTTTGGGCAAACCTGAAATTAATTTAAAGAAATCATCATACAAAAAAGTGTCAGTATTTATGAAAGAAATGGAAAAGAAGGGGCTAATCGATTTAAAAGAACCAACACCTGGTAACATAGTTATTTCAAGAATTTTTAGAAATCATCCACTTTATAGTAAATTTAAATTGGGTGAAATTACAGGACCAAACAATTCATCAAAGGAAGAGGATGAAGAAGAAAGTGATCAAGAAACCGATGCATTTGGTACCACTGAAATTCAATATACACCAATTAAAACCATTAACGAGGTTTATATATTGCCAAAGCCATTGAAAGAATATTTAAAAGAAAAACAATTAGCAGATGCCGAAAGTGGAAGCGATGATGAAAATAACGACAACTGCGAAGATGATCAAGATAAAAATCAAAAACTTATTGAAAAATTAAATAGAAAATATTATTTAGCACCAGAAATTCAAAAAGTATTATCTAGCTATATTATAGATTACAAATTGGAAGATCCAGTAAAAAGATCGAAAATTAAAATCGATTCATTTTTAGCATCATTCTTACCACAATCACTAAAGAGAAATGATACTGTTGGCAGTCTAATGGAGAAAGGTCAATTCTTTATGGCATTCAAAGAAACATTAAAAAAATATTTAGAAATTATTCGTACTGATGGTTCAATAGAGCACAAAGAATTTTGCGAAATCACCATTCAAGTAAAAAAGATATCAAATAGATTTGTAATCCTCGTTACTAATTTAGAACTATTCAATATTCCTGTTAAAGAATTGGCCCAAGAAGGTATGAAAATATTTGCCGCAAGTACTTCAATTGACTATTTAAATAATCATAAAGCAATTTTAAAAATTCAAGGAAATGATATCAATAGAGTATCTCAACACATTCAAAAAAAATATAATATACCAAAAAAATATATTATCGAAACCGAATTTGTAAAAAATAAAAAAAAATAGAAACCGCAATGCTATAAATAGATATTTCTTCATTTTTTTATTTTTTTTTTATTTTTTTTTTTTACGTGTTTATAACCTTTTTTTTAATCCATTTTTTTTAATCCATTTTTTTTACCAAATATAATAATTACAATAATAACAATAGTACCACACTCACCCTATTTACTCATCATTATAATTATCTCAATATACCCCAATTTAGATTATCCTTGTGCGTATTATTTTTTTTTTTTTTTTTAAAAAATTAATTATTTTTTATTTTTATAAAAAATTTTTTTATTTTTTTTTTTATAAATTTTTTTAAAATTTTTTTTGTTTTTTATTTTTTAAATTAAAAAAAAAATTAATTAAAAATAATTTTTTAATTTTTTTTTTTTTTTTTTTTTATAAAAAATAAAAAATTAAAAAAAAAAGTTATAAATATATCGAAAAATAATATATAATTAATTTATATATATATATATTTATATATATACAATATATAGATATATTGTATACAGTATATCTTTATATCAGTTTCTAAAATAATAAACTATAAATAATAATTTTTTCAATAAATTATAAAAAAACAGTAATATCAAGATTTCATATTAAATATATAAATATTAATAAATAATTATAAAATATAAAAATAGTAAATAATAATAATTATTTTATTCATTTAAACTAAAATAAATACAACAAAATTAAAATAACTAAAAAAAACAATAAAAATCAACATTTAGTTTATAAACAAAACTAAAAGCACAAACACACAGATATAAAGCACAAACCATTATTAATTAAATTCTTTTTTTAAACAAAAATAAAGATTTTTAAAAAATAAAAAAAACACACAACACACACTAACTTTTTTTTTTTTTTTTTGTTATTTTTATATTTTTATAAATTTTTTTAAAATTTTTTTTTAATTTAATTTAGTAATAATAATACACACACAAAAAAAATATTTTATCACATTAATTAATTAAATTTTAAAATAATAGTATTTTTTTTATTTGTTTTGTGTCCCCTATAATATATTGTTCGATTTCTATTTTTTATAATAACTTTAGTGTGTTATTTATTAATTAGTCCTCCCTTTTTTTTTTTCTTTTGTAATGGTACTACTATTTACTTCTCCGTCAACATATTAATAAAAAAAAAAAAAATTTAAATATTTTTTTTTTAAAAACACATAAAATTTTTTTATTTAATTAAATATTATTATTTTTGTGTTATCCATCTGTATATAATAAAAATATCATAATATTATTTATATATAATAAATACCTATAACATTACTCATTAATAATATTTTTAAAAAGAAAGGAGAGCAAGAGTAACAAAGAAATGGGTAATTCTATAGGAATAGGAGTTTGTAACTCACCACCCTCATTAACTGACTTAATCAAACTTTATAATAATTGTAATAATAACTTAACATCACTATCATCAACAACTACAACCACAACCACCACAACAACGTCAACAACATCACCAAATATAAAATTTAAAGCAACAGCACCTCTGTCTCCAAATCATGGCAGTAATAATAGTAGCAGATCATCATCACCATCAATTTTAGTACATAACCATATTGTTTATCAAACAAACAACAATTTAAACTCTAGTAATGCTGTTAGTTGTAAATATACTCCAATAGTGGATTTATTTGCATCATATTTTTTTATATGGAAAGCAAGTTTCAATCAGAGCAGTGATGAAATTATTTCTTTTGACCCAGTTGATCCACTTCACTTCAAATACCACAATAGTACAGAATGCTATATAATTTTGCATGTAATAAATACTGAAACCTTCAAGAAAATTGTACCAGCATTTTATGATTTATCAAAAGCCTTTCTAACAGAACTGTCACCGAGGGAATCTCAATTTCCAATTTTTATTGATAAAAGTGAAGTTTACAAGGTAATAATTATATTAATACTAATGATACATAAACCATTATAGATTTATTAATTTTTTTTCTTAATATAGTTATCACACGATGTATATATTTGGAATGGTAAAAACTCTCAACCTTTAACAAAGGCACTTTGTATAGCTAAATGTAATGACTTTGTTAAAGCTCTTAGTTTTAGTGATAATTTGGCATATCAACAACACCTACAGCAACAACAAAATTCAAAAACAACACATTCATCACCACCTCAATCATCATCATCACCATCAAATGAATCCGATTCTAGTAAATATTGGAAATTACCAATAAACTCACCTTGTATTATTCAAAAACTTTTTGAAAAAGGTTCATATAATGAACTTGATTTAATAGATAATAACAACAATAATAGTAATAATAACAACAACAACAACAATAATATATCTGTAAATTTTTCACCAATTTCAAACTATTTTGACCAAGATGACTCGACTGTTTTATCTGGTGAACTAGTCCCATTTAATAGCCGCCATTATGATCATTCACTTTCAGAAATCAATACACTATCACATCTATACAAAAAAATATTTAAAATGAATGTAACCCCATTTTTAAATAATAATAACAATAACAATAATAATAATTATATTAATAATACCAGTTTTATAAATAATCATTCATCCAGTTGTATTCCTCCAGGTATTGAAGTTTATTCACAACCCTCATCAATAACGAATATAAACAATCTTGTAAAATCAAAAAATAATAATATTAATAATAACAATGATGATAATGATAAACCCGATAGTAATAAAGATGACAGTAATATTGACAATGTAAATAGCAATAATAATTGTGGTAAAGATGATAGTAACAATAGTAATAATTTTGATGATAAAAAGAATGATGATTCGACAATTTCAGATTCAAATATTAAAACTTTAAATCCAAGATTTGAAGTATTAAAAAAACTATCATATGCATCAACTACCACAACCATTAACAACAATAATAAACTATCAACAACTTTAACCTCATCCGAAATTAAAACCACAACAACTACAACAACTACAACAACGAACTCTGTAATATCATCTCTATCCCCATCATCCACATCATCACAAGCACAACACTCTGTCTCATCTTCTGCATCGACTACCCCTCCGATAACTTCATTTTCTACCTCATCCCTTTCATCTTCATCCTCGTCCTCATCCTCGTCTTCATCCTCATCTTCATCATTATCAACAACTACAACAACTATAGATATATCTATGCCAAAGCTAAGCATACCACCCCTTTCAATACCGCAAAATTCACAACAAACACCATCTCAACAATCAAATAAACCAACTGTCACAACACCAAAATTTTCATTAAATTTATCAGCAATTAAAAGTAATGGTACAAATAATAGTCCTGTTGCAACTACAAACCAATTAGCAACAGCTGAAAAGAACAATAACATTTCAAACTCAACTAATTTAAATGGTACACCAAGTAAAAAAGTTGTGCCGCTATTAAATTTAGGAAAACAACAATCAATGTCAGTGTTACCCATTCATGGGTTATCAGCATCAACTTCAACAGCTCCACCAGTAGCCCCAAACCAAGGCTGGGGTATGTTTAAAAAATCATTGAACTTACCAACATTACCAGATTTATCATCACTAAAATTATCATCACCACCACAAACACCAAGAGGAGGTGGTGGAGGAGGGGTTGGAACCACAAATATGATTGTTATGAATGGTAATATTAATGGCTCGTCACCAGAAGAAAGCTATGATAAACTTTCACAAAAAGAATTAAGCATCTACTTTGAACCTATTTTAAACAAGATTGTCGACGAAATCTATTTGGGTTCTAGAATTCCAGCTGGTAATTTACAACTATTAAAGAGTGAAGGTATTACTCACATTCTAAATTGTGCAGGTATGGTTTGCCAAAATCATTTTCAAGATCATTTCACTTATAAAACACTATTTATTAGTGATGGTAATGGTGAAGATATTAGCTGCCTCTTTTACGAAATACTGGACTTTATTGAACAAGCAATCTCGAGCAAAGGAAAAGTTTATATTCATTGTCACCAAGGTATCTCTAGAAGCTCAGCATTTGTTATATTATACCTGATGTGGAAAAACAAGTGGGACTTTATCCAAGCTCATGAATTTGCCAAAAGAAAAAGGTACATATCCAATCCTAATCCTGGATTCACGGGTCAACTAATGATATGGAGAAAGAATCTAATCAAAAATTTATCCGGTAATATTCGTGAGCCATCTCTTTATAGGATGGTACAGCTTTTGGGTAATATCGTAGTACCAAAAAAAGTGACCAATATCTCATATCATTCATTGGATGCAAGATGCTGTTTTATTTTAAGAGTAACAGGGTATACATTTTTATGGGTTGGTCAAGCTTGTCAAGGTATGTTGGGTGAAAAATTTTTAGAAGCCGCCAAAGTTGCAATTAGACGTTTCCAAGACTATGAAAACGATACAATGAATGTAATCGAGCTTCGTCAAGGCAGCGAAACCGAAGAATTTTGGGAATACATGGGTGGTGAAGGTGGAGTGGGTCTTGTGTTTGCCTATGATAAAGATTTCAAAATACAACCATACAATACAATTAATGAATACTTATTTAATCACCAAACAACCACTTATCAATCTTCTTCACCATCAACAACAACTACAACAACCAATGGTGAAGCTAAACAACAAGATGGATTATCGTTAAATGGTAATAAAAATAACTTTGTAAATAATAACAATAGTAATAATAATAACAGCAACAATGGTAGTGATAGGGCATATCTTTATCGTTTACTTGAAGACGATCCATCATGGGAAAAATATGACGTTTTCGATTGCGAAGATTTAGTAGATGATGGTTTATTTGTATTAAAATCCAAATATGACAACAAACTTTATATTTGGGTAGGTAAAGATATCAATGTCGACAGCTTTCACAGTATTTTAAAGAAGAATACCACCCCCAAACCTCAGTCATCATTAAATATTCATTATAGCAGTGACAATATAAATAATAATAACAAAAGTGATGATGATGACTCAGTCAATGATAACCTCAAAACTTCCAACCAAACGCTCAAAAATGATATTGGCAGAATGGCTGTTTACCAATTCATTCAAACTAATAATTTCAATTATAATACATTTTCAAATATAATCATCATTACTCATGCATCACAAGAAACTGATGATTTTCTTGATAATTTTTGTTAAACTATTAATTAAAATTAAATTTAAAATTAATAATAAACCAACCAATCAATCAATTATAATAATAATAATATTAATAATATTAATAATATTAATAATCAATTATAATACTAATAATAATAATAATAACAATAGTGTTGTTATATTTAAAAACAATAATAAAAATAAAATCAAAAAATAAATTAAAATTTAAATCCATTAAAATAAACAATAAAAAAAATATATATAGTTTATATTTTATACATAGACTCTTAAACACAAAAATTGGTTATTTTATTTTAAGGAAAATTTCCCAAAATAAAATTTTTTATTTTATTTTATTTAATTTTTTTTTTTTGTTTTATTTTTTTTAAAAAATTATCTGTATATCATAAATGGTAAAATATTAAGTTATTCTCTTGTTTAAATTTTAATATAAGCTTTCTTTTAATTTTATAATAATATAATTATTCTTGTAGTTCAAACGATAACATATAAAAATATTTTATTCCAAAAAAAAAAAAAAATATTTAAATAAATTTTTTATTTTTTTTTTTTTCAATTTTTTTAAATTTTTTCAAAAATTTTATTTTTTTTTCATAAAGATTCTTCGATTTTTTATTTTTTGTTTTATATTTATATTTAATTAAATTAAATTTATAATATTTAATAATGTCAGATCCAGTTGAACCTGTCAAACCAGTAGAAGAAAAGAAACCAGTTGCTGAAAAAAAGCCAGCTGCTGAAAAAAAACCAGCTGGTGAAAAGAAACAAGCTGCTGCCAAACCAAAAAAAGCTAATGTAATGGAAACCCTCGAAACCCCAGATTACATTAAAGAAAGAATTGCCATTTGGGAAGGTTTAAAAGCTCAACACTTAGAAGCTATTAAAAGTATGTATATTTCATAAAAAAATAAAATATAAATAGTTTGGAATAATAAAAATAAATTGTGGCAATGAAGTTACAATAAAATAAATAAAACTGCAGCAATGAAATTACAATAAAATAAATACAATTTGATTCATAGGAAACATAATAAAATAAAAATAAAAATAAATATATAAAAAAAAATGAATCGACATTCACCCATAAAAAAACTTTAAAAAAACAATACTGACTTTATAAAATTATTTATAGATTTACCAGATGAACCAATTTTAATTACATTACCAGATGGTAAAGTTATTCATGGTGTTAAAAACAAGACCACCCCATATGATGTTGCCAAAGGTATTTCACGTGGTCTTGCTGATTCAATTGTCAGCTCAATCGTTAATGAACAAATTCACGATATTTCAAGACCATTAGAAGGTGATTGCAAATTAGAGTTATGCAAATTCGATACTGATGCTGGTAAAAAAACTTTCTGGCATTCGTCTGCTCACATTTTAGGTCAAGCTATGGAAAGAGTTTATGGTGGTCAACTCTGTATTGGTCCAGCTACCTCTGAAGGTTTCTATTATGATATGGCAATGGGTGAAAAGTAAGGATATTATTATACAACACTATAGAAAATAACAGCATCTAAAATTCAAAATATTAACATTGTTTTTTTAGAATTGTTTCAGCTGAAGATTATAAATTAATTAATGAAGTTGCAATGAAAATTGTTCAAGAAAAACAACCATTTGAAAGATTAGCAGTTCCAAGAGATGTTGCCTTAACTATGTTCAAATATAATAAATATAAGACTGAAATCATTTCAAAGATTCCAGCTTCAGAAACTGTATCATTATATCGTTGTGGTACTTTAGTTGATTTATGTAGAGGACCACACGTTCCAAATACCTCATACGTCAAAGCATTTTCAGTTATTAAGAATTCATCAGCCTATTGGTTAGGTAAAGCTGAAAATGATACTTTACAAAGAGTCTATGGTATTGCATTCCCAGATAAAAAACAAATGGAAGAATATGAAAACTTTATGAAAGAAGCTGCCCTTAGAGATCACAGAAATATTGGTAGAGCTCAAGAACTTTTCTTCTTCCATCCATTCTCTCCAGGTAGTGCCTTCTTTTTACCACACGGTACCAGAATTTACAATAAATTGGTCGATTTCATCAGAGCAGAATATCACAACAGAGGTTTCAGCGAAGTTATTTCCCCATCAGTTTTCTCACAAAAATTATGGGAACAATCTGGTCATTGGGCTAAATACTCTGAAAACATGTTCAATATTCCAGTTGATAAAGAAACTTTCTCATTAAAACCAATGAATTGTCCAGGTCATTGTTTAATGTTTGGTAGTCGTCAAAGATCATACCGTGAATTACCATTACGTTTTGCTGACTTTGGTGTTTTACATCGTAACGAATTAGCTGGTGCTCTTACTGGTCTCACCCGTGTACGTAAATTCCAACAAGATGATGCCCACATTTTCTGTACTGTAGATATGATTGAAAATGAAATCAACAGTTGTCTTGAATTCATGCAACACGTTTATGGTATTTTCGGTTTCGAATTCCAATTAAACCTTTCAACTCGTCCAGAGAACTTCCTTGGTGAAATCTCTCAATGGAATGAAGCTGAAAAATCATTAGAAAAAGCTTTAAATAGATTTGGTAAACCATGGCAATTAAACCCAGGTGATGGTGCTTTCTACGGTCCAAAGATTGATATTCAAATCTACGATTGTCTCAAAAGAGCTCATCAATGTGCCACTATTCAATTAGATTTCCAATTACCAATTCGTTTCGATTTAGAATACCAATCTGATGACGCCACTGATGTTAAAAAGAGACCAGTTATCATTCATAGAGCTATTTTAGGTTCAGTAGAAAGAATGATGGCTATTTTAATGGAACATACCGCTGGTAAGTGGCCATTCTGGGTTTCACCACGTCAAGCCATCGTTGTTACTGTCGCTAAACAACACAATGAATATGGTCACAAGGTCGCTAAACAAATCTCCGAACTTGGTTACTATTGTGATATCGATGAATCCGATAAAACTATTGGTAAAAAAGTTAGAGAAGCTCAACTTGCTCAATACAATTATATTTTAGTTGTTGGTCAAGAAGAGATCGATAATAATAAAGTTAATGTTCGTACAAGAGATAATGTCGTTAGAGGTAGTATTTCCGTTGAAGAACTTGTAGCTGAATTTGCAGTCCTCTCAAAAGAATTCAAATAAATCATCAACATCCCAATCCAAAATAATAAATTAAAATTTTTTTTTTTTTTTTTCAATTAATTTTTTATTTTATTTATATATTTAAATAATTTTTATTTATTTATATTTTTTATTATTACACAAGTTTATTTTAGTTTATTAGTTTACAGTTCATCCAAATCTTTTATCGGAATAAGGTCACTCCTTGTTAAATTATTATTTTTTAATAGTAGTTCAAATAATAAATAATCTTTTTTATATAAAAATGGTGTTTCTTTAATTGTGAATTTTTGTTTGTGAATTTCTAAACCAAATACTTTTTTGAAATCTAACCCAACACAATTTGAATTATTCTCTGAACTCCTACAATATACTCTAACTAAAATTTGTTGCTCTATATTCATAATGTTGACAGTAACTAAAGATAAATAACATAGTTCTTGACTATCAAATGTTTCTGTTACCAAAAGCTTTGGGTGGCTTTTTAATTCCAATCTTATTGCATCCTCTCTTTTTAAAAAATTGAAAAATGTCTAATATTTAAAATAAAAAGGTTAATAAGAATATTTTTATTTTTATTTTTAAATATATATTTACCGAATATGATAAAGAAACATTTATATTGCTATGGTTTATAAAAACCTGTATTGTACTATTTCCATTTTCGTTTGAGGAATATCTCCCCTCTAATTTCCTATCACAAAATATTATCATTTAAAAAAATTAAAATTAATTAAGTGGAGTGTTTTTTTTTTAAATTCCATCAAAAAAAAAAAACAAAAAAAAAAAAACAAAAAATAAAAATAAAAATTATAAAAAAAAATCAAAAAAATCAATTCTATTACTTGAATTTTTAAATAAAACTTTTCTTTCACCTTTTTTTTAAAAAAATATTTTTTATTTTTATTAATAGTTTTTTAAAAATTGGGTTTAAGAAGATTGGGATGATGATGAAATTGGACAAGCATACATTGAAGAAATTCCAAAATTGAAATTACCAGCTGGACTTTCATAGTAATAGTCAACATTGAATTCGGTCTGTTCGTTACATGTTAAAATCATATTATTTACTCTTGGGAAACCATTAATATAGGAGTTGTCATCGTTTTGTGTAAAAATAAATAGAAGATTATTTTGTGATGAAACATAATGGCCTGTAGAATATGCACCCATTTCATAACATACTTGGGTATCGGTACTGTCATCAAATGAGATTTGACAAACACATGACTGAATATCTTTATCATTTATGAACATTTCGTTACAGTAGGTTTGGGATTCACAGAATGAAAAATAGAACTTAAATTTAAAAAATAACAATTAATAGATGTTTCAAATATTTCGATATTAAAATTATAAAAATTACTTACAGATTCCATAGTATTTGTTTCATATGAGAGTGTTTCGGTAATATTTCTGTTTTAAAAAAAAAAAAATTAATATTTAAATTTACTTTAAATTTTAATGAAATTAATATTTACCTTTTTAATGGATTTAAATTGTAATAACTGCCTCCATCAATTGGGAAAATGCATGATTTATAGGGTGATTCAGTTGGTTTTGGGGTTGGAATTTGCTCTTCTTCTTTTTGTTCTTGTTCTTGATTAATACATGCATAAGAGGTTTGAATATCGACAGTTGCGCCACAAAGATCAGATGATAGGTAAAAATCAGTGAATTCTAATGCTGTACTTTGATTACAGAGAATATTCATTGTGAGGGATTTTTTGAAACCATTACAAGATAATTGATCACCAGAGTCATAGTACAATTGAATACCATTTTCAATTATTTGATATGTACCAGTGTAGGTGAATGCAAAAGCATATTCATTTGTATAATATTTTTCGCATAATGACACGTTGGTACCAAACATTTCACTACATAATTGATCTGGTTGGCAAAGATTAAAGTAGAAATCAGAACTTGTTTGGGTATAATATGTAGCATATCCTGTATAAAAGTTACTAAATAAAAATAATTAAAATCGTATGATTACATAAAAATAAAAAAATTAAAAGGAAAAAGTAAAAAAATAAGTGCTTACCTGACAATTGGAGATAAATCTAAACCATTATAAAATTTACAATCACTTGGGATATCATAAGATGGATTTGGGGTTGGTGATGAGGTTGGTGATGGAGTTGAGGTTGGTGATGGAGTGGGGTTTTGACCAATGCAAGCATAAATACTTTGAATTTCCATAATAATATAACATCCATCATTTGACATATTAAAGTTTGAAACTAAAAATTCAGTGGCGTCGTTACAAATCATATCGAATGAAACTGATTTTTGTGATTCTCCACCACAATAATTTCCGCCATCAGAGTTATAGTTTAATTCTAAACCATTTTGGTTAATTTCGTATCTACCTGAATCTGTAAATGCAATAATATATTCGAATTCTTCTTGCTTTTTGCAAAAAGTAACATTATTATTAAATAAATCTGTGCAATATTGATTTGGTTGGCAAAAATTGAAGAAATACTCTGAGTCTGTGCTATTATCATAATAGCTATAGCCTGAATAGTCTTGTCTAAAAAAAATTTTTAGTAAATATTTTATCCTATATTTTAAATAGTTTATTTTTAAAAATAAACTTACGCAATTAAGAAAGATAAATCAATGAGTTGTGAACCAAATGGGAATCTACAGCTATTTGGGATAATTTTTCCTGGTGGTGGTGATGGAGAAAAAGTTGGGAATGGGGTGGTTGTTGGTGCTGGGGTTGGTGATTCTGTTGGTGCTGGAGTTGGTGATTCTGTTGGTGCTGGAGTAGGTGACTCTGTTGGTGCTGGAGTAGGTGACTCTGTTGGTGCTGGGGTTGGTGATTCTGTTGGTGCTGGAGTAGGTGACTCTGTTGGTGCTGGGGTAGGTGACTCTGTTGGTGCTGGAGTAGGTGACTCTGTTGGTGCTGGGGTAGGTGACTCTGTTGGTGCTGGGGTAGGTGATTCTGTTGGTGCTGGAGTAGGTGATTCTGTTGGAGATGGAGTAGGTGATTCTGTTGGTGCTGGGGTTGGTGATTCTGTTGGTGCTGGGGTTGGTGATTCTGTTGGTGCTGGAGTTGGTGGTTGTGTTGGAGATGGAGTTGGAGTTGGAATACATGCACTTGATGAGTCAATAACAAAATTATAAGTACATGGGGGATTTTGTGTTAATGAAACAATTGAAAAATCAACTTGTTCATTGCAAATAAAATAAAAGTTTGCACTTCTATAATAACCATCTTGACAAACTACATTATCGGTCGAATTGTAACTTAAAACAAGACCAGAGCCATCATTGACATCATTGAATATTGAATACTCACCAGTAAAAGTAGAACCTAATTCATAAGCATAATAATTATTATGTGTTTTATATTGACATGATTGAACATTTGAAACACCTAAATATTTTGAACATATTGAAGAACTACTGCAAATTGAAAAAGAGTACTAAATTAATTTAAATAAATTTATTAATAAAAAATTTAAAAAATTTAATTTATAAATATAAAACTAATTACCTGGTTTTGATTCTTATCTTGATATGAAAAATCTTGACTATTTAATTAAATAATTTTTAAATTATAATGAGTTTTTGGAAAATTAAAAAATTTAAAATATTTAAAATTTTGAAATTTTGAAAAAAATAAAATTTGTTTTAAAAATAAACTTACTTTGAAAGTGATGATAAATCGATTACCCCATTTGGAGTATTAAATACACAGGTATTTATTGGGTCATCAATATACTCTCCAAAACAAGAGGAAGCAAATAAAATTAAAGAAATAAAAAATAATTTCATTTTGTCGTTGTTTAAAAAAAAATGTTTAAAAAAAAAAAAGTTTCATTTTATTTATTTTTTTTTTTGAAAATATAAAAAATTTATTCGCCTGAAAAAATAGGTTTTGGTCGGAAACCAATTTTTACATTTTAAAAATGGTTCCCAATATGACGTCTCTGAAAATTGGGAACCATTTTCGGTATCGGGAATAAAAAAAAATTACCAAAGAATTCTTTTATAAATTTTATAGTTTATTAATTTTATTGTTTTTTTTTTTTTATTTTTTATATTCCTGGTACCAAAATTGGGAAAATAAAAAAAAAAATTTACATCTATGATAAAATTTTGATTTTTTGCTGAATTTTTTCTCTACACAGTGGACATATTGTTAAATCTTTACAACAGTTTTCGCAAGATGAGAAATGGCCACATGGAGAAAAGGCGATTTCTTTTTCTTTTTCAAAACAAATATTACATTTGTTTTTATTCTTTAAATCTTTTCTAACCCTTTCTTGAAGCTTGTTTATTTCTTTTTGTAACTCTAAAACTTGAGAATAATCATACTGTTCCAATTGAGACTCACTGATATCTAATTGTACTTTTAGTTGATCAAAAGCCAAATGAGTTGAATTTGTTAGTTGCAATGTTGATGAAAGCTTTGATTGATTTTGAGATTGAAGCTGTAGTTTTAATTCTTTAGTTTCCTTTAAAAGTTCATTTCTTGTGTCAATCAATTGCGATTTCTCTTCAAATAATTTCCTTTTCTCTTCAAAGAATTGATTCTTTTCAGTAATGTGATCCTCATTTTCTTTGGATAGTTCGTTATATTTTCTAATATGCCATTGAAGTTCTTCAAAGTATTTTTTGGATTCTTCTTGCCATTTTTTATGAATATCTACAATTTGAGTTTTAACTATACCATCTACAAATAACAATTGCTGTTCTAATCTATCTACCTTGGCAACCTGGTCTTTAAGCTGGGACTCTACATAAGCTTTTTCTCGGTTAACTCCTTCTAAAACTCCACATTTTTCTTCCAAAATCTTATTAGCATTTGTAAGGTTATCAATTTTATTTAAAAATTCTTCATTATTATTATTTACATTATTCATATTATCATTGTTATTCATATTATTATTGTCATTTTGTGATTGTTGGTTTTGATTTTGATTTTGATTTTGATTTTGATTTTGATTTTGATTTTGATTTTGATTTTGATTTTGATTTTCTAGTTTTTTGTCTTGTGTATATAAATATATATCATCTTTTGTATAGTCTTCTTTTTCTGTATCTGTATCTGAATAGTCAAGATCCTCATCATACTTTTTAAGCAAATCATTAATTGTAATCATAAGACTATTCGGTTCAAATTCCGTTATACCATTTTCGATTTGTTCTTCTTGTTGTCGATGATGTAATTTTTTTATATTTCTTAAATGTGAGAAAAGCATTCTTTCATTTTGCTCAGGGTCTACTTCGTTATTGTCTGTTTTTTCTTGGTGTATTTGGGACTCTAGTTTTAATTGTTTTATTCTTATTCTTTCTAATCTTTTTTTTTCTAATTTTTGTTGCTCTAATTTTTGTTGCTCTAATTTTTCTTTTTTACCTTCAATTAATAAAAGATCATCTAATGATTTAAATTGTTCTAATGTTGGTAATGGTTTATTTAGTTTATAGTTAAACATTTCATTGACTTTATCTTTTGAAATATAACAAAGCATATCTATAAGATTATTATAAAAAAATAGTATTAGAATATACACACATATGATGATTTAAAATAATATAATTTAAAAGATAGTTACAAGAAAAAGTTAAATCTCTTGGTAGGTCATGGGTTATTGGATTCATTACTATTCTATCATTGTTTATGCCACACGAATTTAAAAGTACATAGTTGAATGAGACTTCTTCCACAGAATCTGATTTCATTTTAATCCAGGTTTTATTTGAAAAGTCACGAAGATAGGTAACATGGGTTCCATTTATTGTTGGGTTGTTATCTGTTTCTTTTGACTCATGTTTATCGTATGACCAAACGCTGTATAAAACATACCTCCTATCTTTTAGAATTGTAAACTCTTCTGGGAACTTAAATGTTGGAAATCTGTTGTAGATCGAATCACTGTTCGATGGTAGGGCAGTAGTCAAATCTAATGATTTACTTGCAGTTGATATAAAAAGCATATTTTGTAAAGATTCTTTGGTAAGTTTATTATATTCTACTAGTTTCTCTTCAAATCCTGCTGGACTGGTACACGTTATGCCATATGGGATACTTAAAATGAGTGGTAGGGATAGTGTGGTCGCATCTTTTTCATAGATTTTCATAAATGATGAATTTATTTTTGTTTTCCCAGGTGTAATTCGTTCATTATTTCCGTGCAAACTTGTAACAGATGGGTTCTGGTTTTCATCAAATACTTGAAAATTATCGTGTTTCTCGAATTCTTCCTTATCTATTTGATTTTCCTTATAGGTGAAACGACTTTGAAATGATTTAATTTGGTCTTGAGAAAGAGGGATTATAGATTCAACAACTTTGGATTTTTCTGATATTTCGGCCACTGTTTTTTCTAAAATTTTAGAAAATTCAAACCTATTAAAAAGGTTTGAATTTACAAAGTATTTGACCGACTTGTAGAAGTTATAATCTTGCACTTCGTTATGATTGATAAAGAAAAAGAATAAACGTTGTAATTGATAAAATATTGTGGCAGGTTCCTTCAACTCTGCTCTTAGAATCTCTTCTCTAAACATTGGTATAAAGTACAGTGTTAATATTAATGATCTATAATAGTTTATTTGTTCCGGATGAGTTGACACCTTTTCTAATAGGTCATTAACAGCCTTATATGGTTTCAATATATCATTTCTTTCTGGCGATGGAGTTCCTTCAATTACTTTATCAATTGTAATTATAATAGAGTAATAATATGCTGGTGTACTTGGTCTGTAAAATTCTTCTAGATCATCAACTTCATTTTGATGTATAAAATCAGTAAATCCAGAGTATGGTTTGTTTTTTGTAAATTCGAATGATCTTGCTTTAATTTAAATTTAAAAAAAAAAATTTTTAATAGAATATTCTATTTAAATATTTTTATTTATTAATTTATTATTATTAATAAGTTCAAACTTACATTTCACATGGGGTTTCCCTTTTTTATAGCTATACAGTCCAATGGAGAAATCAACTTTTAAATTCTTATTAAAATCTTTTGAGTCATTTGAAATTAAATATATAGAAAGCCATTGATTATTATCCTTTGGAATCTTGTGTTGTGGTATTAATAATAATTGCCATGAGTTTTCAAAAATTTTAAATATTTGGCTCTTGAATGGAGTACTATTACTTAAATTTGAAAATGATGATAATACTTTAGTTTCTCTTTTTTTATTTGAATTTGGAAATAATGTAATATCTTTAAAAGAGTTATTTTTTATTGATGTTCTAATTTTATCTTCAAATTCTAAAAATTTAAATTCTTTAGTTTTAATATTATTTGTTGTTGTTGTTGTTGTTGTTGTTTCTGTTGTTTCTGTTGTTTCTGTTGTTATATTATTTGATGGTTGTTGTTGTTGTTGCTGTTGTTTTTTATTATCTTTATTTTTTTTTATCATTTTTTAAAACAACAAATATAAATTAATCACACAAAAAAAAAATAAAAATAAAAAAATAAATTTTTTAATTTTAATTTTTTTTAATTTTTTTTTATAAAAAAATTTTAATTTTAAAATTTTTCAAAAAACAAAAAAAAAAATAACAATTTTCATTGTTTTTTTAAAAATACATCCCAACTAAATAAAAATATTTAAATTATCTTTAAAATAGTTTATGGGTATAATAATCCATAGTTTATTGTTTTTTATTTTTATTAAAAATGTTAAAAGGTTTAAATAAAATAAAAATAAAAAATGGTTATAATAAATCATTAGTTTTAAATATCGGTTATTTTTCAACAAACAACAATAATCTAAATAATAATAGTAATAATAGTAATAATAGTAATGATAATAATAGTAATCCAAAATTCAAAATAAAAATCAGCGGTTTAAAATCTTTAAATATATCAAAACAAGAGTCATTAAAAAATACCAATAATAATAATAATAATAATAGTATTTCATCACCCATTGAAGATTCTAAAGAACCAGAAATAAAATCAACAAATGAAAATATTACTGCACCACCCTCAGTACCATTTAGATTGAAAGAGTTTAAAGAAAAAGAAGAACCAAGATCACCCTTTAGTAAATTAATAAATCCATTAAAAAAGGTCAAAGAACTCGAAAAAGGAGCTGTAAAGAGTCCGGAAATAATAAAAGATAGCAAAAACCAAGAAAGAGATTCAGCACCAAGGATTAGGGATGATGAAACTTTAATATCAGAACTCAAAAGAAAAGTTTTAATTAAGGTGAAAACAGAGTTAAATAAAACCGAATCAGATAAACCTAAACCAATTGAGGAGATGTCGGAAGAATTAATTTTACAGTATCTTAGACATAAAAGTAAAGAGTATAGGGTCGCTGGTGAAGAGGTAAACTTAAAAGACTGTCCATTTTGTGTCAATGTTCAAGAAAAACTCGATAATATGTGGAAATTATATATTCATTCACACACTGGTCTATTCTTTTGCCATAGATGCTCAACTAAAGGAAATTGGAATCATTTAAGATTAGCATTTGGCGATTTGAAACAAAATTTTAGACAGGCATTTCAACCTGCCCCAGTTAATAAAGCTCCACCTCCACCACCAATAAAATCAATGCTTGAGCATATTAGTGAAGTACCAAAAGATGTTTTAGAAAAAATAGAAACCTATTCAAAACAATTGGATAAATTTCCAAAGGTTTTACAGAAGCTTACAGGAACAGGTCCAGGAGAACGTGGTATAAAGAAAGAAGTATTGGAATATTATTTAGTCGGTGCAACTAATTCAAAATTTAAATCTACAAATTGGGACTCATATGAATGTGTAACTTTTCCATGGACTGCAGTTGATGAGCAGGGTAAAATTATTCAGTATCGTTGTAAATTAAGAGCTATTGAATCTAAAGTCCATCAAAGACTAGAGCCAGCTGGCAGCAGATGGGGTTTCTTTGGTTGGCACACCATCCCAAACGATTGTAAACTTATAGTAATAACCGAAGGCGAATATGATGCTATGGCAGTTTATCAAGAAACAGGTTTACCAACCATCTCTTTACCAAATGGATTCGCAAGTTTCCCACAAGTTATGATTCCATTATTCGATCGATTTGAAAAGATTATACTGTGGATGGATGATGATTTAATGGGAAGAGCAGGTGCAGCCAATTTTTCAGATTTATTAGGTTCACAAAAAACCCATGTAATTTTCACTAAACAAGGTCAAATCAATGGTCCAAAAGATGCAAATGATGCTTTATTAATGGGTAAAGATTTTAAAGAAATCATTGCAAGTGCAAAACCAATTCATAAGTTTATAACAGATTATATGCAAGAAAGACCAGAGATAGCTAAAGAATTTGAATTTTTTAAACCAATTCCAGAAACATATACAAATCAATTATTACCAACACTTTACAAATTATTATTACCACCAGCAACAACAGGCAGATTAAATTTCTTTTTAGGATTAAGGGTCAGCGTATTAGTGTCACAGTTTGCATTACACAATGCAGTTACCAACAATATAAGCACTCTTTATGTCACTGGTGATCATTTATTTAAACCAAAACAATTTATGGTCAAAATGGTGACCCAATATTTAAATTTAAATGGTAAAGAGAATGTTGACGAGTTTGCTAAAGTACCAATCCATTTTTCTGTATCAGATAAAGAAGGTTTTAAAGAAATCCTCCAAACAATGGCACTCGCAATACTCCAGTATAACGTCAAGCATATTGTTTTAGATAATGTAGCCGAAAATCAATATCAAGTAGCACCATTTGTAAAAATAGTTAAAAAGTTTTTAAATAATTATAAAGATGATATCAACATTACCATGGTTCAATCTTTTCTTATCGATCGTCCAACAAATAAAGAGATATTGGATGATGTCGATAATTACTTGCAACTTTATGAGGGCGAAAACTTTGACGATTTGGTTTATAAGAAAATTCAATATAAAGATAAACCCGAATTTGATTGTGGTGTAGCAAATGTTTTTTACGACACAGAGCCGGGTTTATATCACGAATTAAATTATAAAAATAATAGCAAAGTTATAAAAATAAAATAAAGTACATGTATATATATTTTAAAAATACAAAAATTTATTATTTAAAGTTACATTTTTTTTTTTTTTTTTTTTTTTTTTTTTTTTTTGACATTGTAAAGTTTATTGTTGAACAGTTTGTTGTTGTGGTTGTTGTTGTGGTTGTTGTTGCTGTTGTTGATAATAGTATGGATACTGATTATAATAGTTATAGTTGTATTGTTGGGTTTGAGAGTCTTGATGACCCCAAGCATGTTGATTATCAAAAGAGTTGGGGTTTTGGGTAGAGTCATAGTAGTATGCTTGATTACCATAGTAGTTTTTATAATAGTTGCTATAATAGTTGTTTAAATGTTGTTGTTGCAATAATTGGTAATGTAACTGTTGATTTTGTTTTTGTTGATTAAAGTTTAATTGTTGGTTCTGAATTGGTTGGTATTGGATAGATGGTTGTTGTACTTGAGGTTGTTGGGTAGTTTGAACAGGTTTTGGAGAATTAATATTGCTATAGTTCTTATTTAAAACTGTTTTCTTTTTTATAGTTGGGCTATTTTGATTAGATGATATAGCTTTTTTAATTAAATAGTTAGGTTTTAAGTTTTGGAAATTATTTTTATTTGCAGCTGGACTAGAAATACTGGGTGATATTGACATTGGTGAAATTTTTATTGATGGTGAAGAGTTTGAAGAAGAGATATTTGATTTTACAGATGAATCATTACCAGAGATTGAAATAGGGGATAAAGAACTTTTATCATTATTGAAAAATACAGGTGCTGAATTTGATAGTGAGTTTTTTAATAATGATTTTTCAATATTATTTGTATTTTTATTTGGATCTATTGAGCTACTTTTTGTAATTCCACCCGACATTGTTAACTCTCTTTTTTTAACTGTTTTATTTAAAAGTTTTTGTTTTAATTTAATTTCTCTTTTTAGTTTCTTTTTATTTATAAAAAGAAATGTTAGTGTATTTAAAAGATTATTGGTAATATTTTAAAGATTAAAATAATTCATAATTGATAATTATTTTTTAAAAAATAAATACCTTTATTTTTTTCTTCAAGCTTGCATTTAATGTACAGTTATATTTTTGGTTAGTTTCAATTGATTTTGGTGAGTTTGTGTTTGTGTTGGGTAAGCTTGAGTTGTTTTTATTTGGGCTAGATGATATTGAGGAGTTTAATGAATCTTGGTTAAAAAATAAATCTGACTGTGATGTTTTTAGCTCTGGAACTAAATCACTACCACTGCATTTTAAAGATTCCTTGGGATTATTATTGTCTTTATATTGATCTTTATTAATATTCTCTTTAATATTGTTTTTAGTATTGATACCACTATTATTGCTATTGTCTAATGTCTTTGTATTTGAAAAATTATCAATTGATAACCTATCTTTTAATAGAAATTCATTTATATCTTGTTGATTAGGGACTAATTCTTTAATATTTGGGGAAATATCCAAATCTTCCATTTTATTGATATAATGGGTTATTTAAATATATAAATATATATAAATATTTTTAAAAAAAAAGTAAATTAGGGGTTATATTCAAATTTATTATTATAAAACACAAAAAAAAAAATAATAAATTATAATTATAAAAAAAAAGAAAGTATGAATCTATTCAATTATTTGTAGATATATTATTGGTATAAGTTAAAAAAAAATAAAAAATAAAAGAATATAAAATTTTTTTAATATTATAGTCAAAGCAAATACGAACCTTTTTTTTTTTTAATTAATTTAATTTTCATCTTTAAAAAAGCAAACTTAGATATATTAATACACGTTTACTAAAATATAATTAGAAATTTAATTTGTTATATCAGGTAATTATTTTAAAAGTTTTTCTATAATTAAAACACACAATACTCACACCCACATTTTTTTATTTTTTTTTTGTATATAAAAAAGAAATTATTATAAAAATTCTAAATTTTAATAACAAAATAAAAATTAATTAAAAAAACACAGTGGGTTGTTTTTACCCCATTTAATATAAAAATAACTTTTATTTTTTTATTTAATTGCTATATAAAAGAAATAAAATTGATAAAATCAGTAACAAACTACAAAAAAAACAAAGAGAGGGAAAAAATAGAAATAATCAAAAAGCAATATTTACAAATAAATAACAATAAACAAAATAACCCTTTAAAAATAAAAAAGAGTCTAATATAAGAAATCCTTAATATTAAAAAAAAAAAAAAAAAGATATAAATAGACATACATATAATGAAAACAATATTGTGGTTTTATTTCCATTATTTAAATTATTTTAAAATAAAAATTGTGATTAGGTTTTATTCATTTAAAAATAATTTATGAATAGATTAGAGTGTTGTTGTTATTATTGTTGTTGTCTAGATTTAAAAAAAAATAATTTCAATTCACACTCACCCACACTTAAACATACATACAAATACCTATGTACACTAAACACCAAAGAAAGAAATTAAATAAATAAGCACCCACCCATATATTTATTTTAATCCTATAAATGAATACAACCTTTAAAAAAGAATAATTTTATTTTTAAATTGAAAAAATTTTAATCAAGAAAATAATATGCAGTAACAGTTATATTTCTTTTTTTTTTTTTAAATTTTTTCAATTATTTTTTTAATTATTTTTTTATTAACACCCACACCAAAAATAAACACAGTAAAATAATTTTTATATATAAATTGATCTAATCATGTGTCTAAAAATATTATCACTATTAATGTCCATAAATAGTAATATACATATATAGGGTTAAAAAAACAATTTTTTTTTTTTTTTTTTACAAAACAGTTGAATCAATGTTTTTGATATAAAGAAAAAAAAAATTAGTGTGCAGTAGTATGTTTTTTTGAGGGTGTTTTTGAAAGAGTTAATATCTATATTTGTGTGTTTAAGTGTGTTAAAGACTGTTTTTAAAGAGAAAGAATGTGTGGGTGATATAATGTGTGTTATAAAATTATTTTTTTTCTTTTATGTATAAAATAATATATTTTTTTATGTATATTTTAGGAGAGAATTGAATTTATATATTTATTTGTGTGAATTTGTGTGTTTGTGTGTTGATTATATTACAATATATATACTTATTTTATATATAAAGTTATAAAAAATATACTTATATATTCACTTTAAAATTTTATATATAGTAATTAAAAAAAAAAAAAAAAAAAAAAAAATAGAATAAAATAAACATAATTTTACTACACTCCAATAATATTAATAATAATATTAAAAATAATAAGAATAAAATATTTATTTTTTTAAAATAATTTAATTATTATTATTTTGATAATTAAATTTTTTTATTTTTTTATTTTTTTTTTGTTCTAATGATTAAATTAGTTAAATTTTTAATAAATATAAATAATAATAGAATTTATAATAAATATAGTTTTAGATTTTTTGATTAAAAATAAAAAATTATATTATATTATATTACATATTAATTAATTCATTCATTTATTTATATTTTATTTATTAATTGTATTTATATATAAGATATTGAAGTTAATAAATAAAATTTTACATTAATAAATAATATATAATTATATAATAATAAATAAAAAAATAATAATAAAAAATAATAATAAATAGTTTTTATTTTTGTTTTTTTTTTTTATTGTTATCATCACCCACTTTTAAAAAATCATTAAATTATATCAATATCAAACCTTTTTTGTTTTTTTTTATATATAATTATTTATAATTATATATTTTAATTATATATACAAGGTAAAAAATGACTATTATGTCAGAAATTATAGCCCAAAGAACAATCTTATTGACTGCTGATTTTTCATCAATCATAGGTTGTTCTTTAGTTTTATTAGGATTTTGGAGATTAACATTACTACGTAATCACATAACAAGAATTCTTTCATTATTTTGTGCACCCTCGGTCCTTAAAGATGTAATATCGACGCGTATTACTTTACGTTTTAAAATAAATAAAGATGAACAGGGATTCCC
>NW_003519461.1:0-14908 GCF_000190715.1 Dictyostelium purpureum | reverse complement strand
AGTATTTATTGGTTAATTGTAAGAAGAGAGCCCGAACCTGAAAGGTTTGAGAGATACTATTATTGTTTATGTTTTGGATTACCATTAATATCTACAATTGTTATGTTATCAACTAAAATTATAGAACCTGTTGGAGGTTGGTGTTGGATCGGTGATCGTTACGATGGGTTCAGATTTGGTTTGTTTTATGGTCCTTTCTTTTTCATTTGGGGAACATCTGCAATTCTCGTTGGTTTAACATCAAGATACACCTATTCAGTAATTCGTAGTAGTGTCTCAGATAATAAAGATAAGCATATGACCTATCAGTTCAAATTAATCAATTATATTGTAGTTTTCTTAGTTTGTTGGGTATTTGCAATTGTCAATCGTATTCTTAATGGTCTCGATAAATTCCCTACAGTACCAAATATTTTGCATACTTACTTTAGTGTATCCCATGGTTTCTTTGCTTCGATTACTTTTATTTATAACAATCCTTTAATGTGGCGTTACTTTGGTGCAAAGTTCTTAATGATATTTGCACAATTTGGCTTCTTTGTAGAAACTCAGCAACGTTTAGAATTAAATAAAAACAATAATAATCCATCACCAATTATGAGATCCAAAGTTGTAGATAACGGTGCTGACTCCTCCGTAGTAGAATTACCTTGTTTATCAAAAGCAGACTCTTTATCATTGGATAATGATAATATAGAAACTCCAACACAAACAACTACAACAATTAAAAAAGATGATTCAACAAAAAATGAAGAAGTTTAATAATATATAAATAATATAAATAATATAAATAATATAAAAATATAAATAATTTTCAATAAACCTATAATAGAAATTATAATTTTAGAAATTATAATAGCAATAATATAATAATAACAGCTAATAATAGTATTGTAAGAAAACTAATTACCGTTCTTAAAGTAATAATAAAATATATTTGTACTATACAAAAAAAAAAAATAAAAAATAAAAAATTCTAAAAAAAAAAAAATTATTTGTATTTAAATAGGTTTTATTATGTTTTGTTGTAATTTATTGAGGAAATTGTCTTGCATAATACTCTTTTTCTTTTTCTAAATTTTGCTCGTATTGTATATAAACTTTATTGATAGCTTCAATTTTTCTTAATTGGAAAATGATAATGGTTCTAATTTTATCTCTTATATCTTGCTCCTCTTGTTGGTAATACTTTTTGGTTTCTAAACTTATTGCTTCTAATGCTGCAACTGTGGCTGCTTGAATTGCTGCTTCAGAAGAAAAATTCTGGGTTTGGAACCGGTACTCTTGAACGTTTAGCTGGGATTAAGAAAAGTGGTTTTTCTGGTTCAATTTCTTCATCTAATTCTTTATCCTTATCTTCACCCTCTTTCATTTCTTCATCTAATTCTTTTTCATTTATTGAAGTTTCTAATTCTTTATTTTCATCTTTGTTTTCAATCTTATTTTCATCTTTTTTATCTTCAATATTTTCTTTCATTTCCTGATCCATATTTTCTTTTGTTGGCTCTTCCTTTTTATCTTCAATTGTTGGTGTTGATGTAGCTTCTTTATTTTCAGTTGTCTCTTTATTTTCAGTTGTCTCTTTATTTTCAACTGTCTCTTTATTTTCAGTCGAGCTTTCATTTGGTTCCTTTTTATCTGTATTTTCGTTAGATGTTGATAATTCATTTGATTCATTGACTGTGGTTGGTGTTACAGTTGATGGAGAAACAATAGAGTTATTATTTTCGCTTTCTTTTACTGGTGCAGTTGGTATTTCAGGATTCTTTTATTTCAACTTCCATTTTTTCACCTGTATTATCTACATTTTTATCTATATTATTATCTGTGCTATTATTATTATTTGTATTACTATTATCTATATTATTTTCTATTGAAGCTGTAGTTGTATCTTCTGATTTGTTCTGATTATTTGAATTATCATCTGTTATTGTTGAAGTTGAAGCTGGGATTGTGTTTATATTTTCTGTTATAGTATCACCATTTGTTGATGTTGCAATAGTTGTATTTTCAGGTTTTTCAATTGATTTACTTCCTTCTTTTAATTCATTATCTTGTTGAGGTAAATTTTCTTCAATTTCTTTTTTTTCATTTTCTTTTTCTGTCTCTTCTTTTTCTTTTTCTAAATTGTCTTTTTGTTCGGGTTCTTTATCTTTTTCTTCATTTTCCTTTACAGTATCCATTTCTTTTTCTTTTTTTTTTTCTTCTTTTCTTCTTTTTCTTTTCTATCTGTTTTTTTCTTCTCTTCTTTTTCTCTTTTCTTTTCTTTTTCCCTTTCCTTTTTCCTTTTTCTCTTTTTCTTCTTTTTCCTTTTCTTTTTCTTTTTCTTCTTTTTCCTTTTCCTTTTCTTTTTCTTCTTTTTCTTTTTCTTCTTTATCTTTTTGTTCTTTTTCTAATTTTGCTTTTTCTTCTTCAGTTGGTGGTTGATATTTTGGATCATTTAAAATTTCTAAAGCAGCTTTGGCAGCTTTAGAAGCAATAACACCTAATGGAGCTAACGGAGTATGGGCTGAAAAGAATGCTATCAACGACATTAATGGGTTGTTTATACCATAACAACTAGAGAATGGATTATTTGATGTTATATCTTTTGTTGTTAACGACTTTATTGCAAACGATGTAATCTTTTTTTCTAAATAGTCATCTTCAATTGGAAGTCTTAAGAAATGCATTAAACACTGATCTGGATTTTTGGTGCCACCCATATATTCGGAAATATCATTCCAACTATCTTTAAAAATTTCAATACCTTCTAATAATAATAAAGTTTCTTGATCAGTCCATCCAAGCTCTTCTTGTGTTGGTGTTTCTATTCGAGTGAATTGATTTGATGGTATAAAACTTTCATAATTACCACTACTATAACAATTTGCACATAAAATCATTGGGTGATATATTTCTGGTATTAAATTTCCATCGATTGTGATCGATCCGGCCATAAGTTGGTATCTTGCTAATGAACAATCTACTTTACATTTCTTACATACAAATCTTGGTTTTTTCTTTTCTACTAAATCTTTTTTAACTGGTTTTTTCACTTTCTTTACTTTTTTAACTTTTCTAACCTTTTTAACTTTATTTGTTGATTCCTTGTCTTCTTCTTTTTCACCAGTTTCTTCCTTATTTTCATTCATGGTATCTCCTTTTTCTTCTTTTTTGTTTCCTTCACCCTCTTGTTGTTCTTTTGAATCTTCAGATTTTTTATCTTGTTCAATTAATTTATCTCCTTCTTTAACTTCAGCCATTGTAATATCTTCTGTTGCTGTTACTGTTGGAGTTTGTGTTGTTGCTGTTGGAGTTGTTGGGGTTTGTGGTGTTGGTCCTGTTGGTATTGATGCTGCTGGTGCTCTTGGTGTTGTTGGTGCTGTTGTTGGAGTTGTGGGAGTTGGTGTTGTTGGTGCTGTTGTTGGTGTTGATACTTGTTTAGATTCCTCTTCAACTGGTTTAGTTTCATTTTCTGTTGGTATTTTATTTTCTTCTTCGATTGGATTAATTTTTTCTTCTTTATCTTTAGCAGTATCAATATTTTCATCAACTTTACTATTCTCTTCGATTGGTTTGGTTTCTTCCATATTCTCTACCGATGTAGCATTATCTTTCTTTTCTTCTTCAACCGATTTGGTTTCTTCAACTTGTTTATCGTTATTATCTGTTGAAATTTCTTCCAATGGTTTTTCTTGAGATTTAGTTTTGTCGTCTTCCTCCATTGGTTTAGCATCATCCTGTTTCATAACCTTATCATCTTCGTTCTCAACCTTATTTTCAGCAGTTTCATCCTTATTAACGGTTGTTTCTTTATTATCATCGACTTTTGGAACCTCCTCACTCTCTTCTACCACCTCTTCTTCCTCTTCAACCTCCTCCTCCTCTTCTTCTTCCTCTTCATCATCACTATTATTATTTTCTTTTTCTTTCATTTCTTGATCATTATCATCAATTGATTCTTCTTTTTTATGCTTTTTTCTATAAAACTCTTGATAGTAGTCAAAACATTGGCTAAATATAATTGGATTGAATATGGCAGAGTAACCACTATTATTGCTAAGGAAACAATTAATTAAATCCCAGTATTCAAGGAAGTCATACAGTTTAACAAGTGATCTGATGTCTTTTCCATTGGTTGATGTGAGTGAAATTGCATCGGTAACTGAAATGTTTTGGTATGGATTCTTTTGATATGTTTCAATTAGAATGTTTCTGTTCTTTTTATAGATTTCTTCGGCTTTATCTTTGCTACTACTATTAAAAAATTCTGGGAGTGATTGTTTTTCATAACTACTAACCTCTTCGAATGAAAACCATTTGGGTGGATTTGGAGATTTTGGAATTTTATTAACTGGTAGAATTGAATTATTTTCGACAGTTGTTGATTGTATATCGTATGTTGGACTATCACTATTGGCTAATTGATACAGTTGTGAGGCGGTTCTTTTTGGTTTTGAAATATTTAATAAAACTAAATTTGAAGAGGATAACAAAGATTGGTGAGGGAATGCATCTGGTTTATTATTTTGATATTGTTGTAAAAGTGGTGGTAATGATGATTGTGTACCTTGTGATGATGAGAATGATTTACCAGTACGTGCTTTATAGGGTGTGGATGATGAACCACTAAATTTAGAGAGTGGGGTGACGGGCACCGGTGTATTTAGTAATGAAGATTGTTTATTTGGTGTTGATGGTGGTGATGATAATGATGATAGCAATGGTAGTGGTTTACCAAATGACAATGCAATCGGTGGTTTATTTGGTGATATTATAGATTGTGGATTTGGTGATAATGTTAAATTTGGTGTCATTCCAGCTGATATTAAATTTGGATTATTCATTGTTAATTGTGGTACCATTTGTGTTGTGGATGTAGAATTTAATAATGTTGATTGACCAACCATAATTGGTGTTCCACCTGTAACACTTGAAACAGTGGGTGTATTTGTTGTTGGTGTATTAGTACTCATAATTATGATTTTTTAAAAAAAAGTAATATATTTATTTATTAAAAAAAAAAAAAAAAAAAAAAAACAATTTTTATAAATATATATCTTGAATTATAAATTATTAGATTTTAACATTAATTTCCCCAAATTTTATTTTAATTTTTAAATTAATTTTAAAAATAGTTGTATTTATTTAAAAAAAAAAAAAAAATTAATGAAAAAAATTTAAAAAAAAAATAAAAAAAAATAAAAAAAAAAAAATTAAATTTTAAAAAAAAAAAAATTAAATAAAAAAAAAAAAAAAAAAAATTTTAACAGTTAGAAATAATAATTTAAATGGTTTATTTCTTCTTTTTGAAAAAAGGTTTATTTGCCTAATTTATTTAATGATTTTATATATATACATATTTATTTACTAATTTGCGGTGGTTTAAACATATTCCAAACCATATCGGCAACGCCAGGATTCTCTGAACCACTGATTTGAATTGAAAAAGGAAATGGCATTTGATTTGATGCTTGAATTGGAGGAATATTTTTATCTTGATTTACATTCTCTATAATTTTATTTACTGAATCTGTTAATTGTGAAAATAATGTTTTTTGGTCCATTGTGGGCACTAATCGAAATGAAATGATCCATTGTTCCCAACAAACATTTTCTGTGGTAGTTGTAAAAAAATTAGTTTTTGCTCTTTTTTCATAGAATGATATCGATAACTAAAATAAATTAAATTAATTTTTTTTAAGAAATAAAAAAAAAAATATTAATAATTTGGTTGTAATTCTATTTTTATAAAAATTAGGTGAGAAATTACTTGTGCTGTTTTTGCTTTTCTTTTTATAATTGATGATAGTAATTCTTCAGATTTATCCTCTATATTCTTTGATGAGGTTGGATCATCTGCTTTAACATATGAAAACTCTACACAGTCCAATGTCATATCTCTAGGTTTAACCGTTCCTAATGATCTCTGAAATAATATCGAATGTAAAATACCTAAAATATAACAATAAAAATATTATTATCAATACATCAAAATTTTATTAAAAGCCTATCTTTATAACTATTTGAATATAATAATTTACATTGTACTACTTCTTTTAGTTGAGAATATTGTAAATTCTAAAATTATATGAAATGGAAAATTATAAAATTAGTATTACATAATATTAAATAAAAAATATTTCTAATATTCACAATTTCTTCTAATATATATTGATTACAATTCATTATGAGTATTTTTATTATAGAAATTTGGGGTACTATAGTTAAATACTTAGATAAATAAAATAAAAAAAACTTAATAAAATTTTAAAAAAATTAAAAAAAAAAAAAATTAAAAAAAAAAAATTAAAATAAAAATAAAAAATTTTAATAAAAATAAAATTTAAATTAAAAATAAAAAAAAAAAAAAAAGATCTTTTTGAAATTATAAGATAAAATAATAATTTCCTTTTCTAAATTAATAAAACTCTTTTACTTGATTAATATTATAATTAAGTTAATTAAATGTAAAATTTCCATCACCACACTTCAAACTTCTTACAAAACTTGGTCAAATGTACTAAATAATAATTTTACTGATTTATAAATTTTTTTTTTATTTTTTGATTGCGAAGTTATAAAAATTAATTTTTTTTTTATTTTTATTAAAAAAAGGTCATTTTTTTTTTTTTTTTTTAATTTATTTTTTTATTTTTTTTATTTTTTTATTTTTTTTTTCTAATTTATATCTTTTTTATTTTTCATTATTTGTTATTTTTTGGAATATTTTCGAATAAATAATATCGATACAAAAATTATTTTAGAACTCTTGTTGATGTTCCGAGCAACAAATCAGTAACCAATTGATAAAGATATTGGAAATTTATTATATAATGCTTAAAAAAGTAAACCAATTTTAACTTTTTGGCTCAAATGATAGATATGCAGGTACTTCTAATACATTTACAAATTATGATAAAACAATTCCATGCACAACTTATAAACCACAAGTTAAATACCATAATCAAACAACTATTATAATTAGTGGTATTGATATTGGTCATCAACTTAACTATTATTATGTTGGTTCAGTTTCATTAGCCGCCGAGTGTATATCTGTTCCACAAGCAATTATTAGATATGGTGATGAATATTATTGTGCTCAAGACAATTATCTTCAAAATCTAAATATTATTTTTAAAATTTTCAGGTAAATGTGAATGTTATTTAGGATATACATCATTTGATTGTGGATTAATTCTTGGAGGAGACAAAGACAATACAACAACAAATGTAGATAACAGCACAGGTATTGTAGATATTGACAATGAAAGAATCAACTTTAAAATCTACCTCAAATCATTAAATGAAATAGATATTAATAATAATATTGTCAAGAGTTATCCATTAATATCAGATTGGACAATAAACAAAACACAATCAAACATTTATACATTCGAACAATCACCAAACCAAGACGAGTTCAAAGTTATTTCAACTATGAACAAACGACAGAATAGTTTCATTTGCAGGAGTTGACTTTTTACTCACCAACAACCCAATTAAATTCACAGTTTCAATTAAAAACTATAAATACCAATCATTCTTAAACACCCTTCAACTCAAAATGGAATCAAATACAACCGAATTAATCAATGATTGCAACACTAAAGAAATTTAATTATACAGTTATATTGTACTCTCAAAGAATAATATCGATTTTGTAGGTAGATTCGTCAACAAAGTAGTATCAGACTCAAGGCCAACATTTTTAACAACATCATACATAAACTCAACGGCTCAGTAACTATCACAATACACTTACCACATTGTGCCAATGAATTTTAGTCGATCCAGGTATAATTTAATTAATTCAATTTATTTTTTTACTATTATTTTATATTAACGATTTTATTTTTTTATAGATTCCTCAATGTTAATATCTTCAAAAATTTCATATTGCAAATCAAAACAAATTATCAAATGGAAGATAGTGGTTGGTGTTGTTGTAGGTACTGTTGGTGTGACCTGTATTTGTGTTTTTATATAGGGAACATTTATTTAGGTTAAAAATCAAAGAAGCAAAAGAGATTGTATCGAAAAAATTTAAAATATTCTGGATATTAAAAATTATCGTTATCGTTTATCATTTTTTGTATAATCAAAGGGAAGATTTTATCCAAAAACCAATTTTTTTAAAAAAGATAAAAATAGATAATGTAAAATAAAAAAAGTTAAAAAAAAGGATAATAAAGTGTCTGGAATAAATATGCCTTTTAATTCATATTACAAGATATTGGTTAATTTGTTAAATAAAAATAAATAAAAAATTTTGTCACAAAATTCCGTTTTTCGATTGTATTTTTTTACAATTAGATAAAATTGATCATTATTATTTAATATTTAGTATATCCTCCGTGCTTTATATATTGTACCCTTTCAGTCAGGGATTTATTCAATAATTGTCCTTTAAAATTAAGAGGCCCCAAATAATAACAAATCATCAAGTTATCACAATATCCGGCTTTGGCGCAATGGTAGCGCGATTGACTGTAGTAGAATTTCTGTTATCAATCGGTTGCTAGTTCGAGTCTGGCAAGCCGGATTTTTTTATATAAAATATCTTTTCTGTGATTTTTTTTTATTGCGTTCCCATGAACTGGGGGAGCAAAGATAGCCAAGTTATCTGGGACCGCTCCGGGTTCGAAACCCAGTCGCAGGTTTTCCGAATCACACACGAATTGACGTTACCGTGCCCAACTTGTATGCAGTGTGGTAAAACTCATCATTAAACAAATACCAAACAAAAACAAAAACAATAAAACAAACTGATGACTTCGTCTTCAGAATTCACTGAATATAATGATTTTTCCAAAAAAATGATTTATTTTCTTTGAGATCAAACAAAAAAAATAAATGAATTTTGAAAAAAAATATTTCGAAAAAAATTAAAAGTGAATATTTTATTATTAATTTGTTTATGTGTGTTTTTTATTTGTATTTTAATCATTCTATTTTAGATATATTTAAATAATCATTAATGATAGAGTTTTCGACAATATCTATCCTTGAAACAGTGGCCCATTCTCTTAATAAAAGACATTGTTCCATTCTATTCAAAGCCAATTCTGGGTTAGTTAAAAACAATTGGACACCAGAAAAGGTTTTTTCTATTTTAACAGATGAAGAAGCAACCGAAAGTACATTTCTTACAATTGAATACAATGTTGGATATACAGTACTATTTTCTTTCCAATATGTAATTGTGTCATTTCTTTTATCTAATCCCTCTTTTAAATACATTTGAATTTCCCTATACTTTGAAAAACATGTATTTTTATCTTTTTTATTCATCTGGAGCAAAGGAAGATCATCTTGGTTGGATGGATCGTTTTCTTTAGTTGGTTTTTTATTATGGAGTTTTATAAATTCTTTTTTATAAAGCTTTTCAAGTTGCTGAATATAAAATGATTCTTTATTATTGATATATTGATATTGAAAAAATTTGTTTTTTTCATTTGGATTTAAGATCACTGAAATGTAGTACAAATTGTTTCTGTCCATTAAAATAAAGAATTTATAAAGCTTTGATAATAATTTGACAATGTTTCCTTTGAATTTCTTATAGGCTTTCGAATGGAGATGGGATTCATAGGTGAATATTAATGATAAAATTGATGGAATTGATTCGCTTATATTATATTTATATTTTGAAAAATTGGAACTAAGTATTAAAAGGGGAGTTAACAATTTGAAAACGGTTTTTAAATCTATCCATTCATCATCTGTAAAATTTTGGAATCGAAGACTGTGGTGATTAAAAAGATAGTTAATTTTTGGTTGCATTACAATTAAACTACCTAGTAAATTTTGAAAAGATTTCAACTTGGTTAGCACATTTGTTTTCAATGAAGTTTCAGTCTTTTGTAAATATTGATTAGAATTCAAAATTTTTTCCATCTCTTGATCGAGTTTTTCCATTGTTTCTTCATTAATTGTTTTAAAAAGAGATTGAACTTTTTTTTTGTTTAAAGCAGTGGCAAATTCTTGGATTCTTTTAAAAAAGCTATCGTAGGATATTTCTTTTTGTTCAAAATAATTGGATTCTTTATAGTTGGAACTTTCTGTTTGTAATTCTTTGATTTTAGAGAATATTTTTTTTTTAAATCGCTCTCGGATGGATTGAAATCCAATTGCTCGATTGTAATATTTGAAGGTTTTTTTTTGTCTTTTATAAAAGAAGTAAAAGCTGAATTTAAAATATGATTAAAGCATCTAGTAGCGGAATCGTTAAAAGAACAATCTACAATTTTTTCTTCACAGAGCATTTTGACTGCAGAGATACCATGTGAAGCATTGTTTAAGGAAATTGAAGAAATTTTATTTGATAATTGATATTCTTCTGCAACTTGTTTTATTTTGCTTGATATATCGGCAGTAGAATTTTTTTTTGAAAGCTTGGCAATTGCAATTAATATAACAACTACTTTTAATTCATTTGTTAAGTATTGGCACCTAACACCCATAAATTTTTTTCCTTTTGGAGATGACCACAAATCAATTATTAAAGAGACATTTGAGGTTACTTGCGATAATTCGTTTAGAATTAATAATTTATTATATTTGAATAGTTTTTCAATATCATTTGCACAAATTATGCTGTCTACTTTGTCTACTGATAACTATTAAAAAAATATTAACCTGTTAATGAAAATTAAAACATTTTAATTAAATAAAACTTTTACTAACTTTTTCAGCAATTTCTTCAAAAAAATAATCATTTGCAAGAGTAAATGGAAGATTATTTCTACATATAAGCAATGCAATTGCATATCTAAAGCAATTTCTATCTTTTAACATTTTTGGTGAATTTACAGCTTTGGTAAGGGGATTATCTGTAGTGAGAAGTGGAGCTATCTCTTTGGTATCTACAACTTTGGTAAAGTGATTATCTGTGATTGGTGGAGTTGTTGACATTTTATTTTTTTCTCTGTATTTTTTAGCGGCTAAACATTCATTGTCTATTAAAAAAAATAAAATGTTAGAATATAAATTAATTTTTGAATTAATAAAAATAAATAAAATTATTTATACTTTACCATTTGTAAAATGATATCTGATGTTATAGGTCGAAGTATATCCAACGCTTTTCTCACACTTCATAACACAGGCAAGTTTGGTTTTGTAATCTAATTCATTAGCGCATCCTTTTTTTAATTCTTGTATTTGAGATGGTTGTAAAATTGAACAATGCATACTTTTACCAATTTTAACCAATAAATTTGAATATTTGAATAATTCATCACTAGTTTTTAACATAATATTATCTTTCTTTAATTTCTTGTTTTTAAATAAAGATACTTTATTTTTATCACCATTTCTTTTACTACCATTTTCAACAACCAATTCATCAGGTATTTGATTAATACTTTGTTGGGTGCTTTCTTTTGGAGTAGAACCATCTTCTATTTTAATAAATAAAATATCATCCTCACTTTCTTCGTTATCATTTTCACTTTCATGTTTAATTTCATGAGAGAACTCATTTTTCATTTTCTTATTTGGCATTTTATAGTTTTTTCCTTCATAATCAATTCTTTTGTTTTCAGTTTTTACATACTCATCCATTGTTTGCATTTGAGCGGATGTTGATAGATTTTTGTCTTCAAATGAATTCATTCTGGTATTTAGTCAGCAATTTTTTAAAATATATGTATTATATTTGAAATGGCTGCTAATTTTAAAAAAAAAAAATTAAAAAAATTAAATTTTAAATTTTTATAATAAAAAAAAAAGAATTGGGGGGGAAACTTTGAAATTAACGGTGCTTTTACACTTTTTTATTCCCACACCAGGTTTTTTTAATTTTATATATTATTAAACTTTTTAAAATTACTGGATAATAAATCAACATTATTATTATTGATTAAAAAAAAAAAAGAAAACAATATTTTATAATATAAAAAACTTTTATTAATAAAATAATTTTCAAATGCTGGTTTATTTATATATTCTAAATTTAGGGCTCATTAATAACTTTGGGCCTTTTAACTTCCAAAACAAAACGAAATACCTTCTAAAACACCAGTATTAATAAATAGTTGAGCTTTCTTGTTGTGTGTGTTTCAAATTCACCCATATTTTTATTTCCTGGACTTTTTTTATTGTCTTGATTATTATTGTTGTCACTTAGCTTTGAATATACGGTTCTTTATATTTAATAAATTGAGTTCTTTATTTCATTTTTGTTTTATTTTTTATTGATATTTTTTATACAGATGACTAATGTTGAGGTAATTCTAAATATTGTTCTGTATATATTCTATATTACTAAATTTATTTGATTCAATAGTTAAATATACTCGATTGTTTTTTGAATTGTTTGTCTGCTAAAATCCTGTTTGAATCATTCAGTATACTAATAATGGTCTTTGAAAGAGCTTATATCGTTTACCCAATTCTCTAATGATTTATGAATTGCAGCGAGCCAGCAGTTAATAGAGAGGTTGGTTCATAACCATAGTTTGCGAAAAATGGAGTGACTTGGTTGTGCTTGATACAGAATGACCATTTGTTTGGAGATGAGCTGGAGTTGAAAAATTTAATTTGGTACTTATGATTTTGTTTGGAAACCATGTAATAATACTTATTTAAATATCAGTGTCTCTTCTGCATTTACCACTATCAACAGATTATCATTATGGTTCTTTGATTTCTATTAGCTGCTAGTGTATACTGAAATTTGAACCTTGAGCTTGAATTTTTGACTTTTTTGGCACAAATGACCTATAATAAGCAAATTTGGTGATGTTTGGTGTTACTGTTATTATTTGAGAGGATTGCTTTGGTTTGGCACTATATTGATTTTTAACTATTAATTATCATAAAATATTTAATATTAGCTTTCTTAAATGCTTCTAATAACTAAGGGCTGATGGGAATGATTATTGATTTACTGAGTAAATTCTATTATTAATTTTTTTTGGTTTCTTTTTTTTTTTTTTTATATATAGATGACTAATGTTGGGGTATTTAATTATTGTGTTCTATTATTATATTCGATATTTAAATGTATATTAAATTATTTTTTGAATTGTAATGGTTTGATTGATTGCTAAAATCCTGTTTTGATTCAGAACCTAATACTGAAAAGATTTCGGGTTGGCCAAACTCTAATATTACTTTTAGCTATTAAGATGCCGTCCACATTATTAAATTGTAGTGGTTAGCCTGAACTATTTTAGATAATTTATTAATATTTGCATACAATCTCTTTTAATAGGTTCGCTGTGTATTTGACAAACATAGCTTTAAACTATATAAAGATTTAGTGATCACTTTTGATATCGATGACAGCAGCTGATCTATTTTTATAAACTGTCTTTTGAAAATTAATAAAAGTTAATTTAATTTATTAGTAATCCTGTTTCTATGTCAGTGATTCTGCGTCTATTTTTTATATTTCTTCAACGATGCCACTTTCTATATGTATATGGGTTTGTTATTGTTGCTGTTGATGTTTTAAAATAATGTATTAATTTACTTACTTGTTCTCAAAAGGTTTTAAACATATTTCAGAAATGTTAAAATTATTATTATTATTGATTGTATGTGCTATAGTTTACATTATTAAAATTATTTATGTGTTTGTTGTGATCGAAAAAAATAAAATAAAAAAATTGAAAAAATTTTAAAAAAATTTGTAAAAATTTTCTCTTTTTTTTTTTTTAAAAATTATTCATTTTTATCAATTTTATAAAATTTGCTGATAAATCTAAAATATCTTAAAAAAAAAAAGTAAATAAAATCTTTAAAATGAAAAAAGTGAGGTGTATATATTTTTTAAAATAATTTAATTTTTTTAATTTAATTTATAATAAAAACTATTAATTATTAAAATTTATTATATAAAGAATTTTTTTTATAATTACTATTTTTGTTATATATTGAAGCGATTATGATTACGATTATTAATATTTTATGATATAAGTAAAAATAAAAATAAAAATAAAAAAAAGAATCTATTGATTGTATATTTATTTGTTTTTTTAATTTAAGAACTTGATTTAAATAAATATTAAATTTTAATTTTTGTTTTTCAATTTCTGTTATGTTCTGATGAAATAAGCGTATGGAGTCGAAAATTTGGAACTTAAAAATACAATGGAATGATGCATAACTGCCATGGATGCGAACTGGGTTCAATTACATGGACAAATTTATTTAAAATGATAATAATAAATAATGATTTTGTTATACCATTACTTTAACATTGCCCTTACTGCATTACCACAAAATGCACTATTCTCACTCCCATCACCTGCTACAACATTTAATTCACTACTTGAATCACTGACGAAATTATCTTTAACTTTTCTATAGAGTTGAAAAAATGAAATGACCATAAATAAAGAAAATAAGTATTAAACATTATTATAACTGAAAAAAATGAGTAATTTGGTGATTAAAGAACTGCAAGGTGTAATTTTTAAAGAATAAATTTAAAATAAAAAAATAATTTATAAAAAAAATAAAATTTTATTATTAAAAAATAATAATAAATATATTGTGATTGATGTTTATTATCTAATAGGGAAAATGGTTTTTTATTAAATTATAAATATCCAATTGAAATGGGTGAAAAAATTAAAAAAATTATTTTAATAATTTAAAAAGGGTATTTTTTAATATATTTCAATATAAAAATATCTAATAAATGAATATAATATTTCTTTTATAATAAAATGTGTAAATAAATATAATTATTCTAATAATGTTCTCAATGTTTTATTAATATAATTTAAACTTTTTTTTTATATAGTTTTTATTTAAAAAAAATTAAAATAAAATATGTAATAAATATTTTTGTTTTTAAATATATAAAAGATTACTAATTAAATTTATTTTAATGATACACCAACTAAAGAAGAAAAAATAGAAACAACAAAAAAGAAGAAAGAGAAAAAGAAAATAAAGTAAATTA
>NW_003519460.1:21937-75869 GCF_000190715.1 Dictyostelium purpureum | reverse complement strand
AAGGATTCCAGCAACCCCCCACCCCGGCACTTGGTTAATTTTTCAAAAACCAACCTCGCCAAAATTTTTCATACCCACCCATTTTTTTTTTTCTTTTTTTTTTCTCTTTCCACCCCAATTGGTTTTTTTTTTCATTGGTATTAATTTTCAAAATTATTTCATAGTTTTTTTATAATAATAAAATAATAATAAAATAATACATAATATAAAAATTTAATAATATTATATAATATTAGTTTCTTTAATCTTTATAACCACTCACCCAATCTATTGAATAAGATATTCATTTAAATTTAGATGCTACATATCAAATTGCTCAAACTTTAAATAATGACAAATATCCACCAAATATTAGGAAAGTTACCAAATTATATTCCATTTTATTTAATAGATTTTGTCAAAGAACAAACAAACCCTATCCCTTCAAAATCAGTAAGAATAAATTGATAAATTGATAAACAAATTAATAAAATAAATAACTTTTGCCAATCATAAAAAAACTATAAAAAATTATGTAATTTTAAAAATTGAGATTAAAGAGGCAAAAAAATCAAAAAAATTTTTGTGCGTATTATTTTTTTTTTTTTAAATGATATATTTTCAAAATCAGATTAAATATTATTTTTTAAGCAAATTACTAAAATAGGCACTAGCTGGTCATATTGTTTTTGTCATTTATTATAATTTTTCAAATATAAGAGAAATTAAATTTTGGACTATTTAAAATAATTTTCTTTTTATTTCCAACCATACCAAAATCCAACACTCTTTTTCCAATATAACCTTATGTACTTATTAAAAAAACCCTTTATAACAAAAAACACGTTGATAAAATGAAAAATAATCAAACCAAAATGAAATGAAATAATAATATTATTAATAATAATTTTTCCTATACAAAAAAAAAAAAAATTTAATAAAAAAATAAATTCAATAATAATGATTATATAAATTTAAATTGATTTGAATAAAATTTAATTTAAATTTTAGTTATCAAATATATTATAATAATTAATTTTTTTTTTTTTTTATTAAAAGTTTAAAATTTAAATTAACCAAATTTTTTTTTTTTTTTTTCAAAAGGTCAACATAGCACGATGGTTGTTTTTCAAACGCGTTATTAATTATTATTAATTTTTTTTTTTAAAATTTTAATTTTTTTTTTTATATTTTATTTATTTTTTAAATTTTTTTTTTTTTTAAAATATTTTAATTTTTTTTTTTTTTTGTTATATAACCTTTTTTTAATATTCGATATCGAAAATTAGTTTTATAAAACCTTTTTTTTATTTTTTTTATTTTTTTTTTTTATATTAATTATTTTATTTATTATATAATACATTAATACGTATTAATTAATAAAATACAATTAATATTATTTATCATCTAATTTTTTTTTTTTTTATTTATTTGCTTCACAACGAAAAAATAATTTAATAAAAATTAACCCCCCCCCACCCCACAATATTAAAATTTTTTAGACCGAAATATATACATAGCCTATATCGAAATTAATTAATAATTATCTATAGTTTTTATTTTACTATACACTTTTAATTGTTAATTATATATTGTATAATATTTTATTTATTAATAATATAGTAGTAATATATAGCCATAGAAAAAAATGACTAGTGATAAAATACATTCAAAAAAACCTGCTAGTATGTGTTAAATAAAAATAATAAAAAATAATAATAATAATAATAATAATAAATAATGGTAATTATAAAATATGTATTAACAAATATTTATTTATAAATTAAAATTTTACAGACACAGCATTTAAACAACAAAGATTAAAGGCATGGGAACCTATTTTAACACCAGGCCCAGTAATTCTTGCATTTATAGCAATCGGTATTGCATTTGTTATTGTTGGTGCATTTATGCTTAGAGCATCAAACCAAGTTATAGAATATACAGTTAGATATGACGATAATACAGATTGTAAAATCGATTCAGGAGTTCCTTGTAGAATAGATATCGATATTACTGAAGAAATGGAAGCACCAGTATATTTATATTATAGATTAGATAACTTTTATCAAAATCATCGTAGATATGTAAAATCAAGAAATGACGATCAATTAAAAGGTATTGTTGTTACCGATTTTAATAAATTGGATGCCTGTGAACCAATGATTACTGCTGATGGTAAAAAATCTAATATTTCACAAATTCTTGTTCCATGCGGTTTAATTGCTAATAGCATGTTCAATGGTATGTTTAAACATTAAAATATTTTTACTTTTTTTAAAAAAATAAACAAATATACTTATAACATCAATAATACCATTATTATAATTATTATAGATACAATCAAATTATATTCAGGTGCCGATCAAATCACCCTTAGAAAAAAAGGTATTGCCTGGAGTTCAGATGTTGAAAAGGTAAAAATACCCACCACCTATTTTGAAATAAGTAAAATTTTTTATTAACATTTTTTCTTTTTTTTTTAGAAATTTGGTGACTATCCAGTCGACGGTCCAGGTATTATTAACCCACAATTTAATGGTAAATTCTCAGATGAAGATTTCATTGTTTGGATGAGAACTGCTGCTTTACCAGATTTCAAAAAATTATATAGAATTTATGATGGTCCAGCTTCATTAAAAGGAAAAATCACTGTTGAAATTGATAATCGTAAGAAATCGACTATTTATTAATAATGTAATCAAGCCATAAAACTAATTAAATAATCTTTTTTTTTTTTTTTTTTTTTTACAGATTATCCAGTTGCTTCATTCGATGGTAAGAAGTATGTTGTTCTTTCAACTGCAAATTGGATCGGTGGTAAAAATCCATTCCTTGGTTATGCCTATATCATTGTAGGTTGTATTTGCTTTGTTCAAGGTATTGTTTTCTTAGTCAAACATTATGTCTCACCAAGAAAGATGGGTGATGTTAAATATTTAGATTGGAATAAATAAAAAAATACTAAAAATCATCATCATTACATAATATATCCAACATAAATTTAGCTTTTTTTATTTTACTTTATAAATTAAATCAATTATGAAAATAAAAAAAAAAAAAGTTGTAGTATTATTTTAACTTTTTTATAAAAATAGAGTTTCTTTTTTCTTTTTTTCTTTTTCATTTCATTTTTATTTTATTTTAATGAAAAATTAACACAGGACAAAAGGTTTGATTATTTAAAAATACCAAAAAAACACCCATTTTGATATTAATTTTATTTGAAAATATTTTTATTAAAAAAAAAATCATTATAAAAATAAAAAAAACTAAAAAAAATCAAAATTTTTTTTTGGTTTAATTTTTTTTTTTTTAATATTATAAAAACATATTATTATTATTATTATTCATTTTCATTATCTATTTATAAATATATAAAATGTGTATGTATTAAAAAAAATAAAAAAATATTTTTATATTTAATTAATAAATTTTATTTTAATTTTAAAAGCAACAGAAGAAAAAAAAAATGTATCTTGTACCACTTGTACTAAAAGTATTAATGGTGAAATGATTGAAGCATTGGGTGGAGCCTTCCATAAAGATTGTTTTCAATGTAATGTTTGCAAAAATCGTAAGTAAAACAGATAAAATTGGTAATAATAGCTTTTCAATTGTTATATGTGTAAATATTAACACAAAGTTATTTTTCAGCACTCACTACCTTTTTTGTTTTAGATGGCAAACCAGTTTGCAAGGATCACTATACAACAGGATTTAATTGTCATAGATGTCAAAAATCAATTTCAGGTGCAAAATTAACAGATCAAGGTGGTAGTAATTATCATCCAGAATGTTTTAAATGTAGTTATGAAACATGTGGTGAACCTCTTAATGGTGCATATTATATTAGAAATGAAAATCCATATTGCGCAAAATGTAATGATATTTTAAAGGAGCTCGCTAAAAAAGAAAATATTAGAGAGCTTGGTAATTGTTATCAATGTAAAAAAACTATTTTTTCAAATACACCAATGGTTGTTGTTGGACCAGAGCAAAGATTCCATAAGTCATGTTTAAGATGCACTAAATGTAGACAAGGTTAGTTATCTTTTTTTGATATTATAAAATAATCAATCATTTTTATTAATTTTTTTTATTAATTTCTTTTAAATAGAAATCGAAGGTCAATTTACAACCAACTTTACAGATAGTAAGTTTACTTCATTAATAGAAATTTTTCAATTTATTTGTTTACAAATTTATTAACACCAAATATTTTATTTTTAAATTAGAAAATTTTATTTGTATGAAGTGCAGCAGCTATTAAAGTAATATAGTATAGTTTTTACAAAGTGTAGATAAATAAAAAATTAATAAAGAAAAGAAGGTTTTTAAATTCGAAATAATGTATTTGGTTTGAAGGATTTATTACAAATTTTAAAAAGAAATAAAACAAATTTTATTAAAATTATTTTTAGTTTTTATTTTTATAA
Organism: Dictyostelium purpureum; assembly: GCF_000190715.1. Classification (NCBI taxonomy): domain Eukaryota; phylum Evosea; class Eumycetozoa; order Dictyosteliales; family Dictyosteliaceae; genus Dictyostelium; species Dictyostelium purpureum. Next base: position 71,451 of record NW_003519460.1, on the reverse strand, counting down.
AAAAAAAAAAAAAAAGAAAAAAGAAAAAGAAACTATGTGGATTCATTATTATTTTTTTATGAATAGGTTTTATTATTGTATATTTTAAATAATCTTTCACTTATATCGGAACCAAATTTTCTATTGTTTTTCCCAAATTCAAAATCCTTAAAGAAATTAGAGGCAGTTTTATCATCACCTTTAAATCTTTTTAAAGCTATATAAAGAGAATAGGGGGTTGGATAATGGTCTACAATAGTACGAGCTTTTTCAGGTGAGATACCAGGAATTTGCATTAGTTGAATGGCAAAGAACTCGAGGAGCATTAACCCTTTGGATTTTACGTTTGATTGGTTAAAAGTGTCTACAGAGCATTGAATGATTTCACCCTTATAAATAAACTTTTTCAATGTTTCCAAATGACTAGGATTTGAAGTTGATAGGAACGAAGGTTTGCAAAGTTTATCTTTAAAATATTCTGTTGTAAATGTAATGTATTCAATGGTTTCTTCGAGTGAAATGGTTTGCTTAATTGTAATGTCATCGTTGATCTGTGTGCTTACAAGTGCGCTAGCAAGAGCATCTGGAGAGAGACCAAAATTGACGGAGCCCCATTTCTTATATTGTTGCGATGCCATAATGTTATTTGAAAGTACACCTTCAACTAAATAAATAATATTGTTACAACCTGTTTTTTTTAATCTAAATTTCTGTTCTTTGTATCTGCCATCCATTATACTGCTACTAAGATCGTCAATTCTTTTTCTTTCCATAATATAGTCTAATAACCACTCTTCACCTTTTTCATCGATTGCTACCCAAATAAAGTCACCTAGTTCTAGTTTTTTAATTTCTGCATTTATACCATTATTTTTTAATTTATTTACAATGTAATCTCTTTCTGTAACTGATTTAACTTCACGATTATCAATAAAACATTTAATTTCTTTAAAATTTATAATTTTTTTGCTACTATTATTTGTTGTAGTTGTGGTTGTTGTAGTTGTGGTTGTTATAGTTGTTGAGTTGGATGTTGACTTATTATCAATATCTGAACCAATATTAACTTTTAATAAATCTTCTTCTGTAAATGAGAGTCTAATTGGTTTTATTAATTGTTTTTTATTATTGTTTATATTATTATTTATTATGTTTATTGTATTTATATCATTTTCATCTTCAGAAAAAATGTAGCTGTTTTTTGATTGTATTGGGGTGCTTTGGATTGATACACTTTCTTTATCTGGCTTGGATTTTACTGGTGTTGATCTTAAAATTCTTTTTGGTGAGAATGCCAGACTCATCATATGATTATATTTTGATGGTGATTTCGCAGTTGATGGGGAGGTTAATTCGTGTTTTCTCTTTTTATTTTTTAATGGTGTGGTAAACTTAACAGGCGATATTGGTGAAAATATTATACTATCATTAAACTTATTGCTATTATATGGTGATTTAATTGGTGTTATTTGATGTTTATTAAATTTTAATGGTGTATTGTTGGGTTTATTATTATTGTTGCTATTGTTAGAAGTGCTATTACTACTATCAATAAAATTATTATTATTTACATTGTTTAAATCGAATGAACCAAAATCAAAATTAAAAGATTCATTAAAAGATTCATTTATAGTTGGGTTTATATCATTGGTTAATTGCAAAATATCATCATCTACTATTTCAATAAAGTTATTGGGTTTTGATGTTGATGTTGTTTTTGTTGATTTTGCCCTTGATCTTGAAGGTTTGGGTTTATCTATATTTTCTTTATCATCTTTGGTTTTTGTTTTTCTTTGTCTTTTCTTTGGTGATTTATTTTCATCATTATTATCTATTTCTATATTTGAAGTTCTACTATAAATTATTTTTAGTGGTGTTGGAGGTCCTTTGGGATATAGTGGATGGGATTTAGTTTTAAGAAACTGATCAACTTTTTTTGAAAGGGTTGGTCCAAAACCACTTAGGGCTTCGCATTCTTTTCCATTAAAAATTGGGAGTGGATAGAGTGTTAATGAATGTATTGCTTTTTTATAAATTGATGTTTTTTTAAGATCTGCACCTGGTCTACTCTTTATAAAATCGATTTGTTGTTGTAAAAATTCTATTATATGTGGATTTGCAGATTGGATACTATTATTATTATTATTATTATTATTATTACTATTATTGATTGGTTTAGATGACATTGTTTTGATTTTGAAAATTTATGTATTTAAACTTAATTAATGCATTTCTTTTCACTAAATTATAACAATAATTAAAAAAGTTTTTTTACCTCTTTTTTTTAAAAAAAAATTCAAAAAATAAATGAAAAAAAAAAAATTAATTTAAAAATAAATAAAAAAAAATAAAATGGAAGAAATAAAGATATTTTTTAAAAAAATATAAAGCATGTTTTAATTTATTTACAAAAAAAAGAGAAAATAAAATATTTATGAAACTATTCTATTTCTAAATTTATTGGTTTTTTTTTTTTTTTATAATTTTTTTTTTTTTTTTGGAATAACAAAATTGTTTTCTAAAAGATAATTCCAGAGTCGGATAATCTACCTGGATACTTATCAACCTTTTGATTTAAAAGGACTGAATCTCTTTTCTTATTTTTATGTTGTTTTTTTAATTTTGGTTTTTCATTTTTACTCTAAATAATAAATTAAATATTAATATTAATAAAGTTAAAAAAAATATTAATTATACATTTATTACCTTTTCAACTTCAACACGTTCTTTTTCGTATCTTCTTACATAGTCATCTTCTAATGCCATTTCCCTTTCTCTGATTTTATCATCGACATTTCTTCTCATGAATGGTACTCTGCTACATTGAGGAAGAACAGTTCTTCTTTGAACTAATGATGACATTCTAACTAATCTATTCATTTTGTTTGAAAGAATTTATTATATTTTTTATTTGATATGTATATTTTATTAATAATAATATTTATTTATAAATGGTTTTTTTTTTTTTAAACCTTTTCTTTTTTTTTCTTATTTTTTTTTTTTTTTTTTTTTTAAATTTAAAAAAACTATAAAAATTAAAAAAATAAAAAATTAAATTTTTTTTATTTGATTTCCTTTTATGGGCAAAAAAATTAAACAAAATATATTTTAATTTTGATTTTATACTATTTTAGAAATTTTCTTTTTTTTTTTTTTTTTTATCTATAATTTAGATTTATTTATAATTTAAATTTAATTTAATTATTATTTTTATAATTATTAGTTCAAAATAAATTTTTATTATTATAATCTGTTTATTTATTATGAAAAAATAACCAATATTTATTTCAAATAAATTATGAGTATTCGAAAAAAGTAGTTTAGTATACATAGAAAGAAAAAAAAAATTAATATAAATAATAGAAAATAATAAATTGTAGTTTTATATTTTAAAATTAAAAAAATAATTTTTTTAATATTTATTTAATTGTTTATGGATCTCTCTTTAATACAACCCAAAGAGCGTGAATTACACCTGGAATCCAACCTAAAATCCAAAGGACGATATTAACCCAAAATACTAATGCGCAACCTCTTCTTATAAATACTGCAAGAGGAGGGATAATTATACACAAAATAATCATACCTATAATACATTATAATATTTATAATAATATTGTTAATTTAACTATAGTTTTTATTATATTGTATTTTTATATATATTTATTAAAATACTAACCAACTTTTTTTGATCCTTCTGACATTTTTTTTAGTATATGTAAAAATTATTTCAAAAACTTTTGAAAAAATAACTATTAAACACAAATTTATGAATTGAAAAAAAAAAAAAAAAAAAAAGATTAGAAATATTTATATTTTTGAAATTACTGTAAAATAATAATTAAATTAAATTAAATAAACAATTTTATTTGTAAATTATTTTGTTCATTTTCTTTTTTAATAAATTTTTAATTATTATAATATTATTATGGGCTGGTGTGTGAGTTATCTATATTAATAAATGTGCATTGAATATATCAATTCATTGTAAATGGTAGATAGAAAAAGCAGTGTGTAGGTGGGTGGGGTTGGTGTTCAAAAAAAATACTAAAAAAAATTAAATAAAATAAATAATAAAATAAATTAAAAAAAAAAAAAAAAAAGAAAAAAAATTTAACCACACCACCAAAAAAGAAATAAAAAATGATAGAATTATAAAAGGAATAGTATTTTTATTCATTTTTTATATGTTCAATATTTTCGAAATTATTTAACCCATCAAATTTTGTAATTTCAACTTTTTTTATTTTTTTTATTTCCAAATTTGGAAATATAATTTTTGTTTATTTAATATACAAAAGAGATAATAAATTAAAAAAAGATTAAATAAATAAATAAAAAATAAATAGGTAAATAAATATCTATAATTCAAATTATTCTTAGTTTTTTAGTATTTTTCTTAATTATTTTTAAAATTTTTTTAAATGATTTTAATATAAATTATTTTTTTTTTGATGATTTTTTAAATATTTATAAATTTTTTTTTTTTTTTTTTTTTTAATTTTATATTAAAATGGATCTTTTTTTAATTTGTTTTAGAAATTTATATATTAGAAATTATATAATAAAATATTTAAGATTGTATAATAACACTTATAGATATAGTTATTTAGCAAATTTCAAATACCCAAATCAATTAAATACTCTTGATCCATTTAGCGAATATATAACACATTTAAATTTGGTTTCAATATTTGATCCAAAGGGCCTAAGTCTAAAAAGTATCAAGTATACTTTCCCAAATTTAGAACATTTGCTATTACCTAGTATTTTTAATGATGTTATAAAGGTTCAAGATTTTGGTAATAGATTAAAGTCGATAGTGTTTGGCGACGATTTTAATAATGAGTCATTCTCATCAACAGGCAATGAAAATAATGGGTTGGTTTTACCGATGGGTTTAGAGAAAGTAGAATTTGGGTTTAAATTTAACAAAGAAATTAGCAAAGGAACACTACCATCTAGTTTAAAGTCCTTGGTATTTGGATACAGTTGGAATTTAGCTTTAGATAAATTAAATATTCCGGATCAATTAGAGATTTTAAAGTTTGGAAGAGGCTTTGAAAGAAAGTTGGGCGGAGTAAAACTACCATCAGGTTTAAAATCATTGGTCATAAAGTCAAATGTTGTCATTCATGAAAATGTGCTCCCAATCGGTTTAAAAGAATTAAGGTTACTAGATAAATACAACTCTCCATTTAAAACTGCCAATGTAATACCATCAACGCTAGAGTACCTTGAGGTTGGAAACTCCTTCAACCAAGATTTAAGCATTGCATTATCCTCTTTAAAGTCCTTGAGGGTATTGAGGCTTGGCGACGAGTATAATATCAAGCTTCGAAAAGGTTCGCTTCCGCCATCGTTGACCAATATCGAGTTTGGTAATTATGTGCACTTATTGGAGCCAGGTGTTATTCCACATTCAGTTACTGATATTACCTTTAAAGACTCTTTTTCAGATAAAAGGTTATTGTCCATTTTAGTGCCTGGAAGTTTACCACCGGTCGTCGAGTTTAAAATGGGTCACTACTTTAACATACCTATTGCACCATCTGTATTGCCATCAACGATCAAATCATTGAATTTCAGCGACAATTTTAAAACAAAGCTTGAAGATTATTCGATTCCATCATCAGTAGAAAAACTCGTAGTCAATAATGGCGCATGCTTAAACCACTCCACTCTTAATCATAACACCAACTTAAAATATCTGGATATTCAATATTTAACATTCAATAACGGTGATGAATTCCAAATTCCAAATATAAATAGTGACAGTTTAAAAATATTTAAATCTAACATCCCTTTAAAAAGAATGGTACCAGATAGTGTAGAGGAACTAACAACAAAAATACCAATTAATGTAAATTTATTCCCTCAAAACTCACTAAAAAAATTAATAATACATGGCATTGTGTCTGTAAAAGGATCATTTAAAACCAACGATAATCTCGATTTAAAGATCAACCAACTACCACCAACCATCGAACATCTAGAGCTCATAGATACAAAGGTAACCATTAAAAACTTTAAAATGGTCCATTTCAAATCATTAGAAAGATTAGAAACGCTGGTAATCAAGCAAGCAATCATCGTAAATGTGTCTGAGCAGCTATTGCCCAACTCAATAAAAACTTTAAGGCTAGTAGAAATTAATGGTTTAAAGAATATAGATCTATCAAGTTTTACAAATTTACAATGCTTAGAAATTACCTCACCCTATTTCAACATTATTTTCGATTTTGTAGTCAACAATATTCATGCACTAGAATCAATAAGTTTACCAAATCAACTAAATGAATTAATTCTAAATGTAAATACATACCCTAAACAAATAGATGAGGAAAAATCTACATATTTGGATTGGGACTATAAAATACATAAAAAGGAATATGTATTTTCACCATTAATAACAGCTTTACCAGAATCATTAAAATCGCTGTATTACAACTCTATTTATAATATAATCAACGAGGATCAACCTCTTCCTCCATCAATCAAAGATTTAAAATTACACAGCAGATTCACACAAAATAAAAAGATTAATCTATTATTAAATTTTTTACCCCAAAATTTAGATACCTTATGTCTATTTTATTTATATAATTTAGATTTTAATTTATCAAAAAAATTAAAATTAGAAAATTATATTTTAAATTTTGATTCTGGGGAATAAATAAATAAATAAATCAATAAAAAAAATACTTTTTTTTAAGCAACCTTTATTTTATCAATTACTTTTTTTTTTTTATTTTTTTTAAATTTTGCGAAATTAAATGTAATAATGATAATAATTTTATTTTAAAATTAAATAAAATTTAGCATGTTTCCTTTTAATAAACTAAGCGATCCATTTGACTATCAAAATGATTTAGAATAGTGGCGATGAACTAAAGGTTTAGTTTAGATTGGTTTAAAGGTGGAATGCTGAATGCCCATTAATGTTCAAATTATTTGCTCGAATTATTATTTTTGTTCGAAATATTGCTTGAATGATTAATATTGTTAGAATTGTTACTCGAACTTTTTTTGTTCAAATTGTTATTGTTATAATTATTATTGTTTGGGTATATTTCATAAAATTGCAAACTTTTGTGTGACATGAATCAAAAGAATTTTTCGTAATTATATTTTTTCTTCAAGTTGCATGTATCATTATCAACTACACTTTTTTCCTTTTTCATTACACACTGTTTAAAATTTTTTAATTTTTTTAAACAGTGTTAAATTTACTTTTTTTTTTAATTTTCTTTCATAGTATTTTGAAAAAGTTTTTTTTTTTTATTTTTTTTTTTTATTATTTTATATACATACAAATAATCATACATTTTTATTTTTTCATTATAATATTCGGCACATATAATAATTTTTAATAATAGCAATAATAATTTTTTATATTTTTAAAATAATTTACAACTTAATTAATATTTAAAAATGGATTTATTATTGTTTTTTACTTTTTATGTGGTATCACCAGTTTCTCATTAGCATTTTTTATTAATAACAAAAAATACAATAACTATAATAATAACTAAATAAATATAATTTATTAATATTTAAAATAAATATTAATAAATTATATTTATTTTAAATATTTAGATTAATTTTTTTATTTTTTGTTTTTTTATTTTTTTTTTTAAATTATTTATTTACAAGTTTTTACAGGTTGGCTTAAAGCAATACGAGATGATGGAGGTTTAACAACATCATATTCACCCATAAGAGCAACTTAGAAAAGAAAGAAAAAGTTTCGAATGACATTTTTCAATTGAAAATTTCATTAAGTTTAACATCTTCTGATTCATCGGGTATTCATAGACTACCTAAAAATAATAAAAATAAAAGGTTATGTATTAAAAAAATATTTATTTATAATTACCTTTAATTAGAGGATATTTAATGAGGATCACTTTTTTCTTTTTATTTTAAAAATTTTAAATAAAGATTTAAAAAAATTAAATAAAAATTTTTTTTTTAATTTTTTTTTTTAAATTATTTAATCACAATCAATAATTAAAAAAATAGTTTTATAAATGGATAATATAATTGATATATTGGATAATAATATTTCAAAAAACAATAGTATTAATATTCAAAAAAATAATCATAATAATTATAGCACTATTAGTAGTGAAAATAGTAAAAATATTTCAAATGATATACTATTTTTTAAATTAATAAGAAATAAATATATATTTAATATCATTTTAAAATATTTAAGAATCTTTACAAATATTTATATTTTCAGTAAAAATATAAAGTTTAAAAATGTTTCAATTTTTTTAAAGCAAGAATTAAAGAGTTTTGTTACATTTTTAAATTTATCGGTAGTTGAAGCAAAGAATGAAAAAATTCAATTAAAAGTAATCAAGGAGTCATTTCCATTTCTCAACGAATTAATACTACCCTATTATTTTAATAATCAAATTGTATGTGATGATTTTGGTCCAAATTTAAAGAAAATATCATTTGGCGCAAGTTTTAATAACAACTCTTTTAGTTTTGATGTATGTGGTGGGCAAAATGTTTTACCAGAGGGTCTAGAATATATATCATTTGGTTTAAGATTTAATGGAGAGATTTGTAAAGGCTCATTACCCAGTAAGTAATATCAATAGTTTTTTATATATTCTCGAAATTATTTTTAATAATAAAACCCAAAAAAAAGAAAGTTTAAAAACATTTAAATTAGGGTGTTCATGGAATTTAGATTTAAAATTTTTACAATTACCAGATGGTTTAGAAAATTTATGTTTGGGTTTTAGTTTAAAGAAGGATTTGGAGGAAACAGAAGAGTTTAAATTACCATCAAGTTTAATATCGTTAGAAATAATGTCAAGTATCCCAATTCATCAAGGTGTATTACCTATAGGGTTAAAAAAACTATGTTTAAATAATTACCTTTTGCCCTTAGATGACATATTACCCCCAAATTTAGAGCATTTGAAGTTTTGTAGTGATTTTAATCAAAACCTACCAATTCTTCCATCATCACTCAAGATTTTAAAACTTGGCCACTCATTTAAGAAAAAGTTAAATATTGGATCTCTTCCTTATGGTTTAACATATCTATCAATGAGTAGCTACGAATTCCAAATTGAACCTGGACTTTTACCAAACTCGTTAACAATGTTAAAAATGGATACAGAGCTGTTCTCGTCATGTAACCACAATATCTTAATTCCAGGTTCACTACCTTCATCTTTAAAATTTTTTAAAATACCAGCTTTTTTCAATTACATAATACCCCCAAATGTATTGCCCCCATCAATCAAATCTTTAAGTTTTTATGAAGGTTATAATCAAAAAATTTCAAAAAATTCCATTCCAAACACAGTAGAAAAACTTTCAATCAATGACTCCAGCTGCTTAGAAAAAGATTTCTTTGAAACTTTTAATCAATTTAACAATTTAAAAAAATTGAAAATTATTTTTAAAAACAACTTCAGACAAGTAATATTCCCAAACAATATTGAAATTTTAAAAACCAATTTTGATTTACAGCAACCTTTACCAAATAGTATAAAAGAATTATCAATTAAACTACCAAACCTTCAAAAACAACTCTCATTCTTTCCACAATCATTAAAAAAGTTACAGATAGTGGGCCGTTTGTCTTTAAATTTTAAAATTACACTACCACCAACTTTGGAATTTTTAGAAATTGAAAAAGTTCCATTAAATTATATAAAACTCAAGGAACTTAAAAATTTGGATACGTTAATAGTAAAGAACTCATCTTTTGAAAGAGACAAAGAAGTTATCAATTATAATAGTAACAATTTAAACAATAATATCAATAGTAAAAATATTAATAGTTTTAATAATAAAACACCCATCAATTTAAAATTACCAAATAGCTTAAAAACATTAAGACTAATTAGGGTTTTTGTAGGACATTATAAAGAAAACTTTATAGATTTATCAAAATATGAATCAATCAAAACTTTAGAATTTCAAATGATGCCATTAGAAAATGCAATTTTCCCAAAGAATGTTGAAGAGCTAATACTACAAGAAAATATGGAATTCAAACTAGATGATTCAAATGTTCCAAACTCAATAAAAAAACTATCCTTCAACTCATCTTTTAAATGTTTAGCAAAAGAATCAATTTTTTTATCCTCAATTATAGAACTGTCAGTAAACAACTTATTTTATATCCCACCCGAATATTTTGATAAACTTTCATCACTAGAGGTTTTAAATGTTAAATATCCTAATTCAAAAGAATCGTTCGACTATAATTTTTTCCCAAAGCAATTAGATTTAAAGAGATTTAGATTAAATTTTTTAACTCCAGAGATAAATTAATAAAGATTAATAAATCTATAAAAAAAGAAAAAGTTTTTTTTTTTTTAAATAAAATTATAAAATTATAAATTTATAATTTATAAATTTTTTTTTATTTGTTTATTTAATTAATTTCACCATGTTTATTTATTAATGGGTCAAATTCATCTTCGCCATCATTAATTGATTTAACTAAAACTTTGTTTTGACGAGTTTTAACTTTGGTTGTGGATGGATTTGTTGTTTGAATACCTTTGTTATAAATTTTTTGATTGATGTGACCAATACAAATACCAATCGGAACGAGAGCAATAACACCGGATAATGATAAAATAACACCACTAAAAACATCTATACTTGTTAAAGCCCTAGTATTTATAATTAAACCTACTAATGTTATGACGAGTGATAAATATGACTCTAGTTCGTTCTTGTATTGAGATCTATAAGGTTTGCACATCCATGTAACAAAAGTAAAGAAAAGTCCCATTGTAGAAATAACTAAACCTTTAATATCGATATAAGAGAATGCAAAGGCAAAGGTAACTATAATGTACAATACTGATCTGACCATTAATAAAATATCCCACCATATAAAGTTCGACCTATATTTTTCGAAAAATATTTTTGTAAAGTAACGATTCTTTCTACGGATTTGAATGAAAATGTATAACGGTACACCAATTGTGACTAGAACTAATATTATACAAGCAAAAATAAACAGTGGAAGATGTTTTGAAGTGAAGCATTCGACAGATGGATCTAGACTAAGGTATGAACTGCTTCCTATTTTTGTGCAACTGACCAAGCTAAGTGAAATATATGTGATTGGTGTATAGAGCGTGACGAGCATACTTATTAGAGAGTAAACTAAATTTTTATCGAATATTTCAGTTATAAAAACATTGAATCTTGGTAAAATTCTAGCCATTAGTTTTTTACCCCATGTAAATTTAGTTGAGATTGGAATAACTATTAAAAAGATGATACAATATGAAATTACTTGTTTCCAAAGGAATGTAACTGTTGGGTCTAAACAAGCTGAGGGCCAATAATCTAAACTAAAGGTAAAAAGTGGTATAATGGAAAGGTATTGAATATTGTATCCCATTACTGCAATAATTTGAACTACTAAGAGATAATTTAAAATGATTGATGTTGAAGGCACAGTGAAAATGCTAAGGAATAAAACTAAAATAATGTAGAATAAAATCATACCCAATAATAAATAGACATTAAATCCTTCACACTTTTCACAATACATTTTGACTTTTGAATAACCAGGTTCGCAGACTGAACATAAAACACCACCTTGACCAGTTCTGCATTGTCTATTTTGGCAATAAGCGGGGTCACATGCAAATATATCTGGTTTTTTATCTTGTTCTAAAAGGATCCAATAACCCTGTTGTGGATACATGACATCTTTACCTGGGCAAATAACCTTTGTAGGATCGCAACTATAGCAATTGGAACCATCATAACCATAAGTGCCAATTTGGCATGGTAAGCAATAGTTACTTGAATTTGGTGAGAACCCAATTGAACAACCTGTAAATGGTATTTCAAATGCATCGGTTAATATTACTTGATCGCCATCTGTCTCTGGGAACCAAGCTAATGCGGAAAATCTAACAATTTGACCAATACTATGATTAAAAGCTAATCCTGGTAATAAAATTGAACCTTGGTATACTTGTGTTGAAAAACTTTGAACAACTATATTATTAATTGTTATATTAACAATATAGCTTACTTGGAAATCTAAAAAAGTCATACTTTGATTATAATAGTCAAAGAGTGTGATACCTAAAGTAAAATTTGTATTTGGATGAATGGAAAAACTTTGACTTTGAATTTTTAATTTTGCTGGAAAAGATGCAAAATTATCTCCATAGATCGCACTATTTAATAAAAATTTTGTTTGGCTATCAGTAAAACAACCTTCATATACGGTAGAATAGCACACACCACCAGCACCAAATTCAACAGTATTTGAATAAACATAGGAATTTTTGAAAAACATTATATTACCCTGGCCATAAAGAAAAGCAACACCACCAAAGTTAGATGCTGAATTTAAATTAAAAGATGAGTTTGAAGCAACTACCGATGAATTTTCTTGTAATGTAAATACACCTCCAGAACCTTGTAGTCCTACCTCGCCCAAACCGACAAATGAAATTGTATTTAGAAAAAATGAGCATCCTGAAAATTCTAATGAGGCAGAGTTGAGGAAACCAACAGCACCATACTGTGCAGTATTATTACTAAATTTTGAATCTATAAAAGTATCGGTACCAACATTATTAAAAATTGAAAAACAAGATCCACCTCTTTCATTGGAATTTTCAATACAAGTTGAGTTTTGCATATTTAGAGAACTACCTGTTGTTTCAATAACTGAGCCATTGGTTAAAATATTTCCAAAAAAACTAGACCCGGTGATATTTAAGTTTGAATTGGTCAATTCAAATAAAGCCTCTGAGCAAGAATTATCCTGAAACAATGAATTTAAAATGTTTGAATTAGACCCAGTAATATCAAAAAGAGGATTGGATAAAGAGTTAAGACCACCTGTAAAATTTTCAATATTTAAATTGCTGTTTGCTACCATAATATTACCAGAATTATCGATAAAGTTAATGTTGAAAAACGAAGCTTTAGATGCAAACATATTTACAAGACCTCCTTGAATAAAATTGAATGTAAAGTTGGTATTTTCCATTATAAAATTTGAATTTCTAATCTGAATGCCATCGGATTTCGATTGACAGGTTTGCACTTTTGAATTATTCAAAAGTAATAGATTTTGATCCACACTACTAAAGAGACTAACTTCAATACTTGCTTGGTAATAAAATGTACAATTGTCAAAGACCGTTATATTCTTAATAAAGGTTGCCATGTTAAACGCTGCTGTGTTTGAATCGAAAGTGCAATTACTAAACAATAAGTTTGAATTTGTGTATAAACCCAATGTATTGTTGTAAGATGAAATTTTATTGAAATTACAATTGTAATGCTTGACATTAGAAAGATCAATAACAATACCTATATGTGGATTTGTATTTGACGTTGTTACTCTCTTGAAGATACCTGTTGATTTATAGATGTAATAAGATTTTTGCGATACAGTAATAATATTGTCAAAATCTGTATTGTTAATTTGAAACGTTGTATTTGACATGAAAAAATATTGAGTATTGTTGAAGAAATAGCATCTCTCTAACTCTAATTGTGAGTTTATTGAATGAATTGGGTAGCTTTGACCTAAAAAGTTATTTATAAATTTCGATTTGATGATATGGAGTTTGGAAAACTGAATACCGATAATATTACCCAATTGTTGACCTGAAAATACTGAAGAGGACAAGAGGACATTTTCCGAGTTAATAATTTTAATAATTTCGAAATTAAAACCATCTGAAACATTAAGATATCTAATACTTGATGGCTCCATATCTACCATATATATTAAAGGCATATTTGTGCTTGTGTCAAAGTTTTGGTTGCCTATAAAAGATACATTTGAAATTTCTAATTTTGATTTTGATATTGAAAGAAACTGAATATTATTCCATTCCATAATTGTATTATAGATATAAGTATTTGCATTTGAAACAAGAAGAGAAACCAAGTTGGAGTTATTTGAGAATATAGAATTGGTTAATGTGAAATTATAAACCTGATTAGCATAGACCAAAGTTGTTGGATTAAAAGTATAAGTTATATTATCCATCAATAAATTTTCTGTTCTATTAGCTTGAATATATGGGTGTGAATCATCTTGAGACCCATAAAATATCATATCTCTAATAACTAGATTTTTTGAATCTTCCACATTGAGGAATTCGTTTTGGAAATAGGTGTATAAATATATAGTGAAATCTTTTATCAATATATGTTCAACCTCGATTATCATTATGGAAAGTGCTTGGTAGGTGGCGGAAATATTGGAAATTGAAAAACTATATCCTCCACCGACAGTCATGGTTGGAACATTGCCTGTTGATGATAGATTACTGAAAAAATCTATTGAATCAATTTCTATAACCTTAAAAGCGGTCGAAACTACAAGTTGGAAATCATTTGGGTGGGTAGAAAGAACTTTGGAATTGGAAAAATACAAAGATGATTGAAATTGATCAATAGTAATTAAGCTACTAACTACATCATCAAAATAAACACCTTGGATAGTTGTATTAATCCCTAAACTTACTATACAATAGGTATAGCATCCATTTATATAACTATCTACAAGAGAAAAATTTGAAAGTATACTAATCTGGAAAGCAGGAACTAAATAGTATTGTGTTGTTCTCTCCAATTGAAAATTACAATTAAGAATTTGAAGACTTGAATTTTGACAAACTGAAAATGCCCTAGATGGTAACCTTTGAACCATATTAATATTGCTCAATGTAACCAGAGGTGAATTTACTAAAAAGATTTGGTTTTGGAAATCATTGGTATAAATAGTGGCATTTTGGTCAGTTGGTTTCAATCCAAGGCTCTTTCCATTAAAATCAACATAGTAAGTTTGATTCCAATAAAATTTTTCAATATAATTAATTCCTAATAAATAAATATTTCTTCCATCTTGAATTGAATAAATTGCCCTTTGGATCGAACAAAAAGTATTTGCTAAAGTACCATTACCAGAAAAATCACTACCATTATTTGAGACATATATATCATTATCTATATTTTAATTAAAATTTATTAATATTTATTTTTATGCATATTTTTTAAAAATATGTGTATTTACCAATTAGTTGACTCGGTATAGGAGCGAAATTTATATAATCCACTATTATTGTTTGAAATATATTAAGTTTTATAAAATAACCAGTATCAGTATATTTTAAAGTTATTTCATGTTGGCCACCATCACAAAATTTTGTAATATCCACAGTTGCTTTTTGGTATGGGGTTGGAGATTGTGAATAATCTGTTGTACTAATATTTAATACTAAGTTATTATCAATATAAACACTGAGATAATTTGGTATTAAATTTTCATTACTATTTTCGTTAAAATTAAAATTATAATTGTACTTGTCTATATTATTATTTATATTATTATTATTATTATTATTATTTTCTATATTCATTAGATCCAACTTTGAATATTTAAAATGTTTTTGATTCGAAAAACCAGGTTTATCTTGTGACCCTGTTGATAATGATCCTGAGCCTGTAGTTTCTATACTTGAACCACCAGAAGTACCTGTAGTACTCGTATGACCAGTCAGCAATGATTCACTTGTGGTATAATAACTTTCAGATGATAACGAGCCAGACTCGCTGCTGGAAGATTCAAATGTATATAAATAATAAAAACTTAGATTGAAGGTAGGGAATAAATCGGTAACTCTTGGTTCCATAAAATTTGGAAATTGTAAAGCGACACTTGTAATACTTTCTGTGCTCTCGGAAAACATAAGACATACAGTACCTTCATAGCAATCTTCTGAATTAATAAACATTGTTTCGTTTGTGGCTTGCCAACCAGTAGAATAATTTGTTTGATCTTCAAACCCTTGGTTTATTATTTGTACAAAAAAATCTGAATCTAATTGATCACAAAAATTGATATCATCGCCGGAACTGCTGTCATCGCTATTTATTATAAAATTATTTTCTTCATCTTTTATTACACTTGAACCATTTATACAATTTATTATTATAAAAAATATTAAAAGTAATGATATGTATATATTATTTTTATTATTACAATTGATTTTATTATTATGATTAATCATTTTAAAATTTTAAAAAAAAATGAAATTTGAAAAGAAATAATTTTTTATTTCCTTTATTTATAATAATTAACTATGCATTGGGATATGTGAATTTTATTGATAAAATTACACAATATCTTATTTAGTTGGTTTATTGCCCTAAAATGAATTGATTAAAAAAAAATTTTAAAAAATTTTTGAATTTTTAAAAAAAAAAAAAAAAAAAAAAAAAAAAAGATATTTTATCTCCATTACTTCGTTTTTTTTTTATTAAAATTTTTTTTTTTTTTTTTTTTTTTTTTTTTTAATTTTAAAAAAATTATATTTTTTATTTATTTTATTTCCTTTTATCAAAAATTAAAGTAAAATTTTTTTTTTTATAACTTTAAAAGAAATAATGTTTTAATTTTGGAAATTAAATTCAACTTTTATTTTCAGGTTTTTTTTTTTTCAAATTTCATTTTCATTTTTATTTTATTTTGTTTACCACACTCCAACCATAAACAAATAAAATAAAAAAACAATGATAACGTTTAAATATAGTTTTTTTATAGTTTTAATAATATGTATATTTACATCTGTAATATCAAATGTAATCAATATAAACAATAATATAAACAATAATATAAACAATAATATAGACGATAATATAAACAATAAAATAAATAAAATAAAACTACAGGAAGATTATCTAAATAATATAGATAATGATAATTTTGAAGATTTTGAGGATCAGGATTTTTATTATTACTATAAAAAAAATTTAATGATAAATAATTATCATCAAAAAATAATAGACAATAATCAAGAGTTATTAAAACATAAAAACAAAAATATTAAAAACTATAATAAAATATCAAATTATGAAAAAAATAAACATTTAATTAAAAATAATATAAACCCTAAGTGCAGTAAGTATTTTTAAAAATAAAAAATTTTCAAAAAATTAGTATTAATTTTTTATTAACTTTTTATTAACTTTTTATAAAGACCAAAATACAATTCTAAAAGATTGGGGGTTTCAAAATTTACAATCAGCATTCGAAAATAATAATATTACATATAACAACAATGTTTCAATAGTCAATGGGGATTTCTGGTCATTCTCCTATGAAAACTCAGTTGGTATTAATATATCATTTGTAGATGAATTACACGAAGCATTTTTTTCAACTAGTATACAGGGGTACAGTGCAATTAAAATATCAAGTTTGCCAGGCAAACCTTTTTCAACCTTGTCGTCATCTGTTTATTTGAACCAAACATTTGAAACTCAAATCGATAGTTATTATACGCTATATTTCGAAATATCATCGACGCAATTAAACTATCGTTTAGAAGTTTTATTTGATGGTCAAAAATATGTAAATATTAATCCAACTGGCGCAACTTTTAGCCGTGTCCCTTATAGATTGCCAATAGAACCAGGACCTGGGATTTTAGAGCTTTCAATTATGCTAACTTTTTTTCATGAAGGTTTGCCAATTCCACCAACTTATATAGAGAATGTTAGAATTATGAAAAATAATCTTGTAAATATTAGGCAAGATCAAGTATTTGTTTCGAATAGTGGAAGCGATATTACTGGTAATGGAACATCTACAAATCCTTTTTCATCAATTCAACAAGCCATCAATTATGTGTCAGACAACAAATATGCAACTATTTTTGTAGAGCCCGGCTTCTATTGTGGTTTGGGTAATAGTTACTTGGACTTTTCATTACAAAGCTATTTGTCGATTGCCTCTACAAGTAATAATAACGATACAATCATCTCTGGTGAATTTTACACCAATATAATTCAATTTTCCACAGTCACTGGTGTAGATTTGTTCATTTCAGGCATCAATTTTATCAGATCAAGTATTAGACCGGGTGGCTCAGCAATGACGATTAATGGAAATTGTTCCCTTTCTTTAATTAACTGCCATTTCAACGAGCATTTTGGTGATTCGGTTTTGCTCTTAAACTATTTAACAAATACCATATTGGACAATTGTATCTTTTTTAATAATACCCAATATGCAATTGAAGCTGTAGGTGTCTTTGGTCAAGATCAAATTTTAATATCTAATTGTACTTTTTACTCAATCAATAGTATGAATTTTTTAAATATTCATTACATTTTCATCACAGACTCAATATTCTTTTATAACAAAAATTTACCCAATATCGATCAACAATGCCCAGTTCTTCTTGATATGGTCGAAAAAGTATCCCTTACAAAATCTTGGATTGAAACATCACTTTGTATTTATCGTTCACAATTTTATATTAACAGTACACTTTTTCAAGAACAACCTCCAAATATCTATATTCAATCAGCAGTGTTAGCCCTCAATTCAGATTTGGTAATGAATAATATTACATTTAGTGGTGGAATATCGTTTGCTTGTATATCTGCTTTTCAAGGAAGCGTTTATCTTGGTGGTAGTTCTTTTTTTGCTACTAGTTCTAAAAACTCTATTTTGGTCGAGGATATAAATTTGGAGGTCGATAATGTTCATTTTTATAATGAAAACGTAGCATTATTCACAACCAATGGTGAAGCCACTATCAAAAATTCTTCGGTTATCTCTTCTCAATTTATAAAGTCATCAAATTCACAAATATATATTTACAATTCTAATTTTACAGATGCCACAAGCCAGGCAGCTCTATCAACTATCTACACTTTCAATTGTTTATTCAAATCTACAAGTGATACTATATTTGATTTTTATAATTCTCGATATGGAGACGATGGAAGTTTAATTATATCAAATTACTTTATGTTTTTAATAAGCAATGGCCCATCCTCAATAATTTTAAATGGAACTATCATTCAAAATAATGTATTTACAACATTCATAACCATCAACGATAAAGGTATAGGGTATCTTTACAATGTTCAATATATTGGGAACCAGGCCCAAACTTATGCTGGTGGTGCTTTTCTTTTATCTGATAACGTCCAGTTAACTATTTCTAATAGCGTATTTAGAGAAAATACTTGCACAGGATCTGGTGGAATAGTATATATGTCAACAAATTCTTATCTACTCATGGATAATTGTACTGTTTCTCAAAATTTAGCTGGTGATAATGGCGGGGTAATTTATAGTGGGGGCCAAAACAACATTACCATCAATGGTGGATTCTACCTTAAAAACCAATTAAAGGAAGGCAGATTGGGGGTCTTTATTTTCTACTATGGTAACGAACCAATCATAAGGTCAAATGTAATATACACTCATGAAGAAACTATAGTGTTGGGTATTATCTCGCTTTTTATAAATACCAATATTAATGGCCCAATTCAAAGTGGTTCTGGTCCATACTATATTATGGTTACATTTGTAAACTCTAAACAAAAACCATTATTCGGATACCACTTTGATAAGAACTCTCAGCTCTATGTATCATTAATTGGAGGAAGTATTTTAAACACCCAGTTCCTTGACAAATTACCAGCCGATAATGCTTCCATTATAATTACTATAGATAAATTAGTGGGTCAAATAAACTCAACACAAACTATTTTTATAAACTCTGATTCTTCATCTATTACATCAACCAAACTATCATTCCAATTTCAAAGTTGTCAAGATGGTTATTATCCCAATGAAGACTCTACATTGTGTATCCTTTGCCCATTTGGTACCTATGGTATAAACTCTCAATGTGAAACATGTCCAGCCAACACATTTTGTTATGGTGGTTCAAGTATTGCAGGTTTAGATGGTTTTTGGGTATTTACAGACGGCCCAAATATTAAAGTATATGAATGCCCCACAGATGTTTGTTATAAAAATGACGAAGCAAAAAACACCACCTGTGCCCAGTATAGTAGCGGTATTTTATGTGCAGGTTGTATCGAAGGATATTACAATTGTGGTTCTGGCTGCAAAAAAGAAGACTCTATTAACAAGTTTGTTTTGACCATCAGAATATTCATGTTTTTTATTTTGGTAATCACCCAACAATGGTCTAGTGATAACTCTGGTTTGGTTACTATTGCCTTATACTTTATGCAAACTCTTGCTGTAATTTCATCAGGTATTAAATTCAGTATTTTAACAAGTTTAAGTGGTTCAGTATCAGCTCATTCTGGTAGATCCAATAGCATTCTCTCAGTACTTGATGATTGTCTTGGTCCATTTGGTTTCTATTGGAACCACTATTTCATCCTGCTACAGCCAATATTCCTTTTCTTGGTTTTACTATTCATCATTGTTTTAGAGCTATTCCTTAGAAAAACAGGAATCATCTTTAAAATTCCATTTATTAAAGATCTTGTTGAAAAGACCGAAAAAGAATTCTTTAATCGTCAATTCTCTACATTTATCAAAGTATGCATGAATTCTTATGGCCCATTTGCAACCGAAATGCTTTTAATATTATTCTGTGAAAGTATTGGTCCATATGAACTATTAAATGCAAGTCCTGAAGTAAGCTGCAAGGGTAGTGCCTATGAAACTGCCACCAAAATCACTTATGGCCTAATTTCGGTATTGGCACTTTTCCCAATTATTATTTTCATCTTGCTCTATAGAGTCAAAGACCGTTTACACGATAAAGATGTCGAAAGAAGATATGGTGTTTTCTATCTCAAATATGTACCAAAACTATACTTTTGGGATGTTACCCTATTGTTGAAAAGATTATCAATTGTAACAGTATCGCTAATCCAGTTCCAATCAAACTATAGATCCGTTATTTTAGTAATCCTTGGTTTGGTCTATTTATTTGTCCACTTGAAATTCCAACCATTCATTACCGATCAAGATAACAACTTGGAAACCGTATCATTAATTTTACTATTCATCTCATGTATTTATTTAGACAATGGCTTGTACGAAGATACTGAACAATGGATTTTAATTATATGTGTTGTTTCATTCCTATTAGCAGCCATTAAATTCCAATCAAAATATTTAATGAATGAATTCAACAACAAAATTTATCCCATCTTAAAGAAAATCTATGATAAAATTACCTCCAAAAATTCAAAATTAGATATAGATAGTCATCATAAATTATATTACGATTACGAAGAATCAGATAACGAAGATGATGAAAATGCACATTTTGCCTATGACTCTTCAAAAAATATTATTAAAGTAGTAGATAAATCAAGCTATTACAATTTTGGTGGTTCATCTCCAAATGAAAAACTATCATCATCATATACATATGGTGATGATGGTTCAGATGATGACGATTATTTAATAA
Source organism: Dictyostelium purpureum (assembly GCF_000190715.1). NCBI lineage: Eukaryota > Evosea > Eumycetozoa > Dictyosteliales > Dictyosteliaceae > Dictyostelium > Dictyostelium purpureum. The sequence continues at coordinate 50,218 of NW_003519460.1, read as the reverse complement.
CCAACCAGATTAAAAGAAGAATTTAAATATTTATTTAATTAATTTCAAATAAATAATTATAACAAATAATAGTAATAATAGTAAAAAGAGTAATAATAATATAAATAATCATAACATTGTAATAACAATTAATAAAATTTTAAAAATTTAAATTAAATTTATTTAAAATAAATTAAAAAAAACTATTTAACAATCGTAACAACATTCTTTATTTTCTTCTGGTACTTTAGTTGGATCTAAACCTAACTGTTTCATTTTTACTGCAATTTCGAATAAATAATCTAAACATTCGCATTGAGTTTTAGCTTTAACCCAATCTGGACCCCAAACATAAACACCATGTCTTCTAACTAAAACTGCATTTGCATTTGGATATTTCTCCATTGCTCTATACTGTAAATATTAAAATATTAATAAATATGTTTAAATAGTTTTATATATATTTATAAAATACGTTTTATTACTTACCATTCTTTCTTTTAAATCTCTTTCGTGTGGTGTATTTTCAATAATTGGAATAACTAATTTATCAAAGTATTGTAAGAATTTTGCATTTTCACCATGTCCAGAAATAACACCTTTGATCATTTCTTGATGAGTAATAATAAATTCTTTTTCATAGAGAAGAGTAACCATAACTGCTTGTTGACTGTGTGTGTGAATTACAGCACCAGCTCCTCTATGTCTGTATGCATTAAAGAATAGTGGTGTACATTGACTTGCTTTTAATTTTTTATCTGATGGTGGTGCCGATATTTCTTCTTCATTTTCATTATATACAAAAATATCATCACCCAAAATTCTTTCTTTTTGAACTCCTGATGCTGCAATATAAATTTCTTTTCCTTCTTTAATACTAATACCACCTCCTGTACCAGTTACCCATCCGTTACCATAAAATAATTTACATAATTCTGGAATTAACTTTCTTGGGTGCTCTTCTGAATAATTATCTGACATTATTAAATTAAAAAAAATATTAAGATGAATATAATGGGTAAAAAAAAAAAAAAATGCCGAATTGAACAAATTTAATTAAAAAATGCAAAAATAAAAAAAAAAATAATTTAAAAAAAATAAAATAATTAAAAATTTTTTTTTTTTTCTGATTGGGTGTGAATATAATAAATTTTATTTCTTTATTATAATATAGGGTAAATGTGCATACTGTTACATTAAAATATTACTATTAAATTAATAATACATGAAATATCTTTTTTATAGAATGGGAATAATTTAGTATTGGTACAGGACAATAATAATATTTAAAAACAGAATGCATATAGTCAACTATGTGATACTTAGTTACAACCGCATGAACCGCTTCCGCTACCTGATGAGGATCCACTGCTACCGCTTGAAGCACCACCATCGATACTGTAGTCATAGGTATAGGTTGTGGTGTAGGTTACTGGATTTGAATAGTAGTAATAGTATGAATAACCACCAGCGTCACAAGAGCCACATTGAATCTTATTTGAACCCATGGATGATGCACCTTTACCAGCAGAAACTCTTGATTTTGATGAACCGCTCATTGGTGAGAGAGAAGTAATAGCAGCTGCATATAAAAGAATGAAAATCAATAAAATAAATTAGTTTTTAATAAAATCCAAAACTATAAAAATATATTTATGTAATATTTACATAAGATTGTCATTTTTAAAGTGTAAGTAGTAATTAAAATATATTATAATTTGATGATTTAAAAAAAAATTATCTTTCTTTTTATATCTTTTTTTTTTTTGATATGGTTTTTTTTATTTTTATTTTTTTTTATTTTTATTTAAATCATCATTTAAATGATAATGTTATTTGTGGTTGTGGGATTTTAAAAATTGATAATATTTATTTATTTGTTTATTTTATAAACTTATGATAAAAATTCGTTTGATGTAATTATATATTTAAAATTAAACTTTCATTTTTTCATTTTTAAAAAATTATATATATTAATATTTTTCTATTATTTTTTTAAATCATATAATACATTCCAATAAATCTTGGTTCAATATTTTTTTAATAATAAACTTACTCATATAATCAACAAAAATATTATGATTAGAGATATAAAGTTTTATCTATAACTTAAAAAAAAAAAAATGAAAAAAAGAAAATGTTTGATTACTTTAAAAATTTTTTAATTTATAGATAATTTTCACACACAAGTACCCACCACCAACAAACGACTCACACAAAATTAGACATCATAAAATCACTCAGCTTTATATTTTCATTTTATTATAATATTAATATAAAAATTTATCGTAAAGATATTATTTTTCCCTTAATGGTAAGTTAAAAAAAAAAAAAAAAAATTTTTTGTTGATGAATTTTTTAACAATGTAAAATATAAATAGTATTACTTGTTTTTGCAAAAATGATAGTTAAAATTTAAATAGTAGTTTTGGTGGGTACCCTTTTTTAAAAAAAATAATATATAAAAAAAAGTTATAAATAATTTTTTTTTTTTATAATTTCTTCATTCAATTCAAAATACAATTTACTTTTTAACCTTTTAAAAAATGACAATCTTATGTAAATATTTATTATTTTATAATTAACTATATTCTTATGTTTTTTTAACTTTTTTTCCTTAATTCTTTTATATGCAGCTGCTATTACTTCTCTCTCACCAATGAGCGGTTCATCAAAATCAAGAGTTTCTGCTGGTAAAGGTGCATCATCCATGGGTTCAAATAAGATTCAATGTGGCTCTTGTGACGCTGGTGGCTATTCATACTATTACTACTATTCAAATCCAGTAACCTACACCACAACCTATACCTATGACTACAGTATCGATGGTGGTGCTTCAAGCGGTAGCAGTGGATCCTCATCAGGAAGCGGAAGCGGTTCATGTAATTGTAATTAAATTTCCAGGCACTAACTTTATAGTACATATAATATCATTAAATGTGCTCATTGTAACAACAATATTATTACAATTTTGTATTAGTAATAATCAAATAAATGAATATAAACATTATATATAATAAAATTTATTTTGGTAATGTTTTTTTATAAATATATTTTTAAAAAATATAGGTTTATTTTTCTTTGTTATTTTAAAAAAAGAAATTTTATTACTTTTATATATACAGGGTTTTGGTTTTATTTTTAATCGGTAATAATAGAGCCAATACAGTCTTCATTATCATTGTGATTTTCTATATTATTACTATTATTATTATTATTATTATTATTATTATTATTATTATTATTATTATTATTATTATTATTATTATAACTATTATTTTTTAATAAGTTGGTTGTTTCATTTGTTGGTTTTATGTTTGAAACTGAATCTATTTTTTCATTTGATCCATTAGAATTTAAATTATTATTTTTTTCTTTATTTTTTTGAACTTTTCCTTTTATGAGATAACCTAAACCTAAAAATATTAAACTCACACCCATACCTGAAAATACAAAGAGTAATGACCAAGTTGCTTCTTGTTTAGTTTGTGAAGTGGTACAATCTTTAGAAAGGTAGTCCATGTTTTGAATAGAAACGGCATCACCAAAGAAAGATGATTGATGGTCTGTGGAGCAAATAGCATAAATACCATCATTGGTATATAGAAAATGAAAAGAATTCCAGAATAAAAATATATTTGAACCGTCCGAGTAAATAAAATGAGAAATATTTGTTTTTATCATATTATTTCTAAGATTGATATTGGAATCTATTGCAGATATTACCCCTTGGTCAAACACTTGAATACTATTACCAGTGAACGAGATTGTATTATCAAGCATTGTTACTGATGACTTTCTAAAATCGAAAACTGGATAATCTTGATTATAACTTCCTCTAGCATAGTTTATATCCAAGCTGCTATATACTAAATTTATAAAACAACCTGCACAAATAAAGAATGGTCCTTGATCGATAGTAAGTTGAATATTTGAATCTTTAAAGAAAACTTCGGCATTTAAAACATTAATGAATGGCTTGTTGTTTATGAGAGTGTTGGTTACGTTAACATTTTCAATGGAAACTCTACCTCTAACAACATATACTATTGGTTGGGTCAAAGAAATACAGTCAAACACACAGTTTGTTAAACTGACAGAAGTTGGAATGGATGGTGAGCTTACAACTGGATAGCCCATAATGAGAGTATATTGACTATAAAATGTACAGTTGAATAATGTAATTTGAATTGGTGGGCTACCGCTATATAAAGATGATACGAAATTGTTAGCATCATAATCGTCACTACTATTGCTACCATAATGGGAATCAGGTCCATTAAAATCCCAGTCAGATGAAGGTGGAGGTACTATAGATTCTGAAGTTACTGAAACTAATGGAGAAGCTTGATAAAAACTATATAATATATTGTTGAGTGTAATTACAATTGTATATATATTATTATCGGTAACACCACGATAACTTTGGCCATATGGAACTTGAATCAAAACAAAAACTGCAGAATAGCTGGCTGAAGTAGAAAGTGAAAAATTATTAATTGTGATATATGTTGAAATTTCGCTGTTGATTGAAAAAAGTGGTTCGGCTGAACCAAATATAACACCTGGAAAATATTGTGCATTATAAGTTGAATCAGTTTGATCTACTGAAACTGTAATATTATAGCCAGACACTTCTTGAACCTGAGCTGAATAACTACCTCTATAAAATACTAAATTGATAGGATTAACTTGCAAATTATTTGATTTGATAGTATTAAAAGCCCAAAATACTGTCGAACATGGGATTGTATTGATTCCAAAACCACAATTGGCAATATCTGCCCCACTATTTGAAATATAAATTGAATATACTATATTACTTGAATTATTAGTTTGTTGCGATAATACAAAATTATTATTATTATTAAAATTGTTTAAAAACAATACTAAAAAAATATTTAAAATTAAAATTTTAAAATATTTTATCATTTTTATTATTATTATTTTTTATTCAAAAAAAATAATAAAAAACTATTCTATGATTGACAAAATAAGTAAATAAACAAATAAATTAAATTAAATGATAATTATTTTAAAAAAAATAAAAAATAAAAAAATATTTTTTTAAAAATTTTAACCTACAAAATTAGGTTTTATTTTTCCAAAGATATTTTTTTACGAAAAAAAAAATTAAATTTTTATTTAATAATTATTTATTTTTTTCTCTTTTTTAAATTAAATAATATTAATATAAAAGTAATAATAATAGTTATAATAATAACAATAGTTTAATTATAATTTTGTATATAAATATTTAATTTATAAATAAATAAAATATATTTTTTTTTTTTAATTTTTAAATTTTTTTTTTTTTTTTAAATAAATAAAAATGAAAAATTATTTTATTTGTATTTTATTTTTATATATATTTTTAAATAGTAGTATAATAAAAGCACAGTATAATTATAATCATGTATATTATATCAATGGTACAGGAGATGATATATCAAATTCTTGCACAGAAGATTCACAATGTTATTCAATAGACAAAGTTGTATATGTTTTTTTACAAGAAATAAATGGATATTATTATTATAGCAACTATCCACCCTTAACAATATATATGGGCGAAGGAGCAAGTGTGTTTTCAAATGTAGATTTCAGACCATCATATCCATCTTCATCTTCTTCCTCATACTCTTCTTCACCAATTGGTCTTTATGGTTTCAACTTTACCCTTATTGGAACATCTGAGGGTGGGGTTGGATTAATAAATAATAATTCATTCCCATTCTTTTCAATCGAAACAGACTTTCAAACAAAACAAACTTATCTTAATTTTATCAACATAAATTATGGTGCTTTTGGTAATGCACAGTGTTTATCATCAAATGCTGCAAATAGCACTTCCATTACTGACTCGGCAGATTTTATTGAGTTATCAGCATTATATAATGTCCTAGTAAAAGTTACATTTGAAAATTTTACTTACTCCTGTAAATATAATGACAAGGCTTTTATCATGGTACAAGGTGAACCAAACCCAGAACAATCAGCATCAGAAGATTGGACAACTTTTAATACAGCATATAGTTTTCCATCTACACTCTACAGCTTTTCATTTATAAATTCAGTATTTCAAAATAGTTTTGGTTCAGTTTCTCTCGAATTAGCATCACCAATTTTAAACTCTACCTATTGTCCAGTAACATTAGAGTTTATTCAATCAAGTCTTTCAAGTAATGTTCAACCACAATCACCATTATTTTTAATGGGAAGAGGACAATTAATAGTTGAAAAAAGCAATTTCTTTGCATCACCTGAAACCTCATCAAATTGTTATGAACCTATTTTTCAAATGGGTAATGTAGAGGTTTATTTTAACGATAATCAGGTTTCAATGTGGCCAGTCCATCAAAGTACTTTAATCAATTGTGATGGTTGCTTTTTTACAGGTGTCTCTAACAATATATCATCAACATTCTTTAGCTCCAATCGATCATGTGCTTCAGAAAACCAATCATTATTTTCATTCTCTAGATCATCCTCTACCATTTTGAATTCAAATATAACAATGGACGAGCTTTATCCAAGTACCATCAGTGCAAAACCAAATTTAATTTATGCTTCACAATCTCAAATTTCTCTTAGAAGCAATTATATAAGTTCAACTATAGGCTCAGCATTAAATTATCAAAGTGTAAAATCGTTTATGTTTTCAAATGTTTTCTCAAGTAAAAGTTTTAATCCATATGTAAATTGTGACAAAAACTATCAAAACAGTTTCAATGGCGATAAATTCTCAACAGATATTGGTAGTAATCATGGTAGTAATTGTAACTCCTTTGTACAAAAACAAAAATTACAAAACGCTTTCATTTTCTCGGCCATTGGTGTTGGGGGTACTTTTGGATCTTTATTATTTTTATATATTTCAAGATATATCATTAGACGTTGCAGTGGACCAATAGATGACAATGAAAAGCATAAAATAATCAGTCGTTATTAAATTATTAAAATTTTAAATAAAAAATAAAAATAATTTTTAATTAAATTATTATTTCTAAAATAAACAAGAAAGCCAATAATAAATATACTCATATTATCAGCAAAATATTAGATTAGAGCTATGAAAAAAAAAAAGAAAGAAATAATTATGATGATAAAAATTTTTTTAGAAAAATAAGTTTTAGATATATACAATTTTTATTTATTTATGTTTTTTATATTATAAAATAGTGCAGCCGCATCCAGTATATTCGACAATCATAGTACCATGGCACCAATCACAAACAGTGTTTCCTTGACCCTATTTATAATAAAAATATTAGTAAAAATACAAAATAATATATGTAAATAATTTTATACTTACTTTGCAATGAAAACAATCAAAACGAGTTACAGTTCTACCACTACCCTTGCAGTGGAAACATTTTGCTCTTCCATTTTCACAATGTATACATTTCATTCTTTTAACTTCTTTTTCATCTGACATTTTATTTATTTATTTATTTATTTATATATATTTATTATTTAATGGTTTTTATTTTTATAATTTGATTTCTATTTATTATAAAAAAATATGCATTTTAATAGTTTTTTAGAATATCCATTGAAATAAAATAAAAAAATTATTTTTAATTTTTTCTTTTTCCCAAAAAATAAAGAATGAAAAAACCTCAAATCCTTTGGTTTGAGGGGAAAAAATTATTTTTTAAATTATTGATTCTTTACTCCCTATTGTTAAAGATTTTTTTGATTATAATTTTATAATAACTAAGGCACGGCTTTATAAAATTACCAATTTATAAAAACAACGATTTTTTGTTTTATTTTTTTATTTTATTTTATTTTATTTATTTTGACATATCAAAGAATAAATTTTTTCCATAAAATTAGAGTTCTTAACAAATAAGGATTATATGATATATTTTTTATTTACCAAAGAAATAAATAAAGAATCTTTTTTTTTAAAAAAATAGTTTCTTTAAAAAAAAAAAAAAAAAACATTTTTTTTTTTAATATAAAAAAAAACAAAATTATCTTTCAATTAAAAAATTTCAAAAAGAGATTTAATAATCATGGTATGTTTCTAAAAAAAATTCTCTAATAAAAAAGAAATATAATATTAATTTTACTATTAAAATTTGGAAACCATTTTTTTGAAATTTTAATTTATCAAAATCACTTTCGGTTTTATATTTTTATTTTATTTATATGTTTATATTAATAAAATTATTTCTATTTACTATTAAAGTTGTAAAAGTCATTGATCATTTAACATAAAATGATTCTTTTACAAACTACTTTATTTGAAAATAGCTTGATAAGGTTAAAAAGAATCATAATTATTCATTAAACCGAAATTTTTTTGTTTTTTTTTTTGATTTACTAAAAAATTTTTTTTTTTTTTTTTTTTTTTTTTGATTTTTTTCATTTCTACTTTTAATTTTTTTAAAAAAACTAATTATTTTAAACATTAAAATTTAAAATTAATTAATCAATTTATGTTTGTTTTAATTATTGGGTTGGTAATTTTTATTACTATTGGTTTTAATTTAGTTATGGGTTTATTAACTCCAACAAAAGATATTGTAAATATATTTATTAATAATATAGATAATAATAATAATATTGATAATAATACAGATAATAATATATTATTGTTTTATTAAATTATTAATAATAAGCTTATTTATTTTAATGTATACAGGATTATGAAAAATATGATTTAAAAAATAAAACAATTATTATTACTGGGTCAAATGCAGGTTTAGGTAAAGAGATTGCTAAAAAGATTGCTAAATTAAATGGACATATTATTTTTGCATGTAGAAATGAAAAGAAAGCAATGGAAGCAATTAAAGAAGTTAAAGATTTTACAAATAATGAAAATGAAAAATTGGAATTTATCAAATTAGATTTATTATCATTTGAAAGTATCAAAGAGTTTGCCAATGAAATAAAGAGAAGAGAGCTCCAAATTAATATTTTAATTAATAATGCTGGTATTATGTGGTTATGGGAAGACTTAAAATGGAACAATCCAATCACTAAAATAGGTTGTAGTCAATTCAATACCCAGTTTTTCGCAAATTATTTAGGCCATTTCATGTTAACTCAATTATTATTTGACAATTTAATGGAAAATCAAGCACGTATTTTAAATATTTCTTCATCAGTACACAGTCTTAGTAATTTTTCATTAGAGAATCTCACTGAAAATACATCTTACACTTTTGCAACCTACTGTCAAAGTAAAATGGCACAGATTCTCTCAACTTATCAAATGCACTCTCAAATCGAATCTATCGAGTCTGAAAAAAAGGCAACTGTTAATGCAGTCCACCCAGGTATTTTTGCAAGTGATATCGTTAACCTTCCATCACCACTAGACAAGTTATACTTTAAAATTTTTAAATCTGCTGAATATTGTGCAAGACACATTGTTAAATACGCAGTTTACGACGAATATCAATCAATCTCTGGTAAATATTTTGATGATACTAAAATCATTAAAACTTCAAAACAATCTTATGACACAAATTTATCTAAACAACTTTGGGACAAATCAATGGAATTGATCAAAGATTATATAATGTAAAAAATAAAAAAATAAATAAAAATAAAAATAAAATAGTTTTTATGTTTTATTTTAATGTATAAAAAAAAAAAAAAAAAATTTTTTTTAAACAAATCCCAGAAATTCGGGAATTGACATCGAAAATATTTTATCAAAAATTTTTATAATAAAAATTTTTTTTTTTAGAATTGCCTTTTATTTTAATATTTTACACTTAAAATTTTTTTAAATTTAATATTATACAATTGTCAATAATAAAGATGAATAGTAGGAGTAATTCAGTTTCAAGTTTAAATAACAATATAAATAATAATAAAACCACAACAAATAATATATTATATGATAATAATTATGATTTAATAAAAAATGAATTTTATAAATTATCAAATAATATTTTAAATATTTATGATTCATTAAATAATTATTGCGATTCAATAAAATTAATATATATCGGTCAAAATAGTTATTTAAATAATTCATTTTCATATTACGATTCTAATCATCCAATATCAAAATATGGTAATGAAATTTTAACTCAAATCGATCTGGTGTTTAATGAATGGGGTTTAAATCAAGCTGCAAACTTTCAAGCTTTAGTAGAGTTCTGTAATCAGTTAGATGCCATTAGAATAAAGATCGAATCTTATGAAAGTGGTAATAAAAGTGATTCAAATTTAAAATCGGAGGTATTCAATGATGTAATTCACCAATTTGACTGTAGGGTAAACAATTTCGATATACCTTTAATTAATATTCAGTTTTCTCTAAATAGTTTAATAACCTCAATCTCAACAATTCAAAACAATTCCTCATCTAGTCTTCAAAATAAAATTAATTTTATAAACCCAGTTTCTCATTTAAGCCAAATAAATACCAATACACAACAATTAAATGGGAAGATTAATAATAGTAGTAATAATAATATGAATAAGCCAATTAATAATAGTAGTAATAATATTATTAATTCATCAAATAATAGTTTAAATAAACCACCTCTACCAACTGCTTCAAATATTAAAAAGGCAAGCCTAAAACCATTGGCAAGACCATCTTCAGTAGAGATCCCAAAAATAGATGCCCCAGATAACATGTATAGAAGTGAAAATAAAGAAAAGCATATACTAGGTCAACATATTACACCTCCAGCAAGAGCCATTCCTCTTACCCCTCAACAACATACAACACCAGCACCAAGATTGGATATTTTAAAACAACAAACAAAACCTGCCGCTGCAACAATACAACCAATAAAACCTGCGGCAACACCACCACTATCCAGACCTTCAGATGATATTGTTCCAAATAGACCTGCACCAATACCACAACAAACAAATCATAACTTGGTTTCAAGACCTAGAGCTCAATCTGTAAATTATTCTTCACCTCCATTACAGAGACCTCCCGTATCCCCAATACAAACAAGACCTTCACCAGTTCCTTTGTTCCCCAAACCAGCACCTCAACCTTTACTACAAAAGCCTGCACCACAACCTTTACATCAAAAGCCTGTAACACAGCTTGCACCACAACAGCAACCATTAAGACCAACTCCAACATTCCCTAAGCCACTAGCATCACCATCACAACAAAATAATTTAAATTCACAGCCACCTGAACAATCAATTCACCAACCACTGAGGCCAGCACAATCATTTCCTAAACCTCTAGCAACTGCACAACAAAATAATATTGCAACCGAACCTCAATCAAGACCCCTTGCATCATCTTCAAGATCTCAAGCAAACTCTTATCAACAGCAAAATAAGAGTGCAAATGCATCTACACCTGCACCATACCAAAATAACAATTACATTAATAATTTCAACAGTAATAGTTTTAATTATCAAAGACCATTACCACAACCACAACCTAAATTCCAGCCATATCCTTCAATTGAAGAAAATAAACAAATGATTTCATCAAAGCCTACTTCTTCATCCTCATCATCCTCTAAAAAAGGATTTTCTTTTTCAAAGCTTGTAAAGGAAATTGAAGATGGTGTAAATAGCTCTAATGGGGGTTTTGGAATGGCGGTTATGGGTGGCGGTCCTTCCTGTGGCCTAACAGGTAGACCAATATCTAATGACCCTAATATTCAAGATTTAATGTATGACTATGAAAAACATAGAAAGAGTAATTATAATTATTATTTATTTATTTATTTTTATTTTTGTCTGAGCACAAAGCTTGTTTCACATTGCTCAATTAACATAAAAAATATTTCTTTTACTAATTTTTTTTTAATTTAGTATTTGGCAACAAAAGATTTAAACTTTCCTATAGCTATACGCAAACAGTATCGTATAAAAAGTTTAATAACAAATATACAATTCTTAAAGGTAAACCAGTCAGCGGATCATCAGTTTATTTATATATATTCGAACCACTTACATTCCAATCTCAAAATATTACAAGCTCAAATATTGTTTTTAGAGACAGTAATGGTTTTGTAGCCGAGCCCACTGTTATCTCTCACTTTCAAAATATTCTTAGTGTAGAGTTTAAAACCCCAAAAGAAGGTCAAACTTTTTATTGTGATTATGAATTTACAGCCGATCTTTACTCAGCAACACTTGTAGAAGCAGCACCAAATGAACAGATTCAAGTTGAACCAATTTCAAATTCCGAAAGAGAATTCTTTTTAAAGGTAGAAGGACAACTCAAATTTAATACACCAGAATTTGAACAATTCATTAATGATAACTTGTTATACCCTCAACAATATTCTGATGGAACCCTTGAAAGCAAATTATGTTTCTCTTATAGAGTGTCTCTTTATATAAAGTGCTATGTAAAATATGACCTTAGTTCTGGTAATCAAGAGCCCCTAGAAACAATAAGAAAAGGTTTGGGTAATTGTAGCTCATATTCTATTCTTTTTGCATCCATTTTACGTTATAATGATATTCCATGTAGAATAATAAGTGGTTTAGTAAGTCGTAAAAAGGAAACCTTACTTATTGGTGGAAGAGCAGCTCATGGTCAAAATGAATTTTATATTGAAGAAATAGGATGGGTACCCTACAACGGTGCATTTATGGACCACGGGGCATATAACTTTTTAGCATTTGGTAGATCATTAGGTGATCTTTTAACTCTAGGTATGTTGCAAGAAAAAGGAATTTTACCAACCGATCCAAATAATGAAAGAGATTTTCAAATGCTACACATTCAACCACCTGCAAGTTATGAAGGCACAAAAATTACAAGTGCAGATTTTATTACAGATGATCAACTCCAAAAAATTGATAATTATAGTTTTTTATTAACATAATAAAATATAAAAAAGTTGTAATTTTAAAAAAATTTTGTTTATTATTTATTTATCTTTATTTAATTTTTTGCCCATTTTGAAAAACCATTATTACTCATTAAGTAATCTGAAACTTGATCTTTTTCTAATGTTTTATAAAGAAGGGTTTGATTAAATACATTAAATGGATCTTTTTTTGTCATTTCAACAAAGAAATATACATAGTCACCACGAAGATATAGTTTTGGTAATTTACAATTTTCTTTTAATAAATTTAAAACTTGATTTGCATCACTTGCTAACTCTGTTGGTAGTTTAAATTTAAATGAGTATAATACAACATCTTGAAAGAATGCATTTTCACCTATATAGAATATAAATTTGATTTATTAGTTTAAAAGAATTATGATAATCATTTAAATTTATATGATATGTTACCTGGGAAAGCCCATAAATTAACTGATAATGGTTGTGGGTTAATGTTATTAGATGGATAACCATAACCTGTTGTAACTGGACTGTTAATATCCATATCTGAAATTGCACTGCAAATATCATTACTTGTTATTTTATCCATTGTAACTGATGAGGGTGAACCTTTAAAGAATTTGATAGTGTGTTGAGAATCACTTGTAACCTCTTCATTTTCTAAATATTTAAAGTATACAGCTGCTGGTTTGTAAAATGTTTCTAATTTTAAATATTTACCATCGAGGTATGGGTATGAGATTTCTTGAGATTTGTTAAAGTCTGTTGAAAATACATTTGCTGGTGTTGGTGGTTTACCATAGCTGTAATTAATTGCTATATCCCATTCACATGTAAAAATTGGACCTTTGCTCATATCAAAATGTTTCCATTCGATTTTTTTAAAGTCATTAATATTATTATCAAAACTAAGGTTCTTATACTTTGATTTTATTGAATTATAATCATTGTATTGATTTTCTGATCTTTTATTTACAATAGTTGCATTTGTAGAATATAAAGATTTGAAAGCAAATTGAGTATTTATAACTGGTCTATATAAATACACATTTAACAATGAGTTGGATAAAGTAGTATTTGGTTTTATTAGTTTATTTGTGAACATTTTGTGAAGATAAATAATTTGAAAAAAATTTTGAAAAAAAAAAAAAAAAAAAAAAAAAAAAGATGAAATGAAAAAATATTTTAAAAAAAAAAAAACCAATATCATTATTATAACCTTTCAAAATTTCGTTTAAATTTTTATTTATTTAAAAAAAAAAAAAAAAGATATTTATTTTTTATAAAAAAAAAGGTGTGAATTTAATTGAATAATATGTATTAAAGATTTATAATAAAATAAATGATGAAAAATAAAAGATTCTAAAATTGGTGTTTATTATAATAATTTTGCAACATTTTAATAAAAAAAAAAAAAAAAAAACCTTGCCTATTTTTACTTTAACTAAAATGAAACAAATATAAATAAATGATGAAAAATATTAAAAAGTTTTTTTGTATCCTGTATATTTCTCTGGTGATGAATAATGCTATACACAATAATGACAATAATAATAGCTATAATAACAATAATAACAATAATTATAACTGTTGTTGTTTTTTTATTTGTACATATAAATTTAAAACACTGTTAATTTATATTTTTATTAAGTTTTATTTTATTTTCTTGATTTTTTTTTTCCATTTTATTTTTCTTTTTATTATTATATATCTTTTATCTATCTATATTTAAATTTCTAAAACGTGATTAGTTGGATCAACAACATATTTGGCTGGTGGAGTATTTCTTTGCCATTTGGTACCACCAACAGCATCACATGCTATAAAAAAAAAAAAAAAAATTAGTAAATGAAATTGAAAAGGTGGGGTATGTGGTTCACCACACTATGATTTTATATTATTATTATTATTATTATCGCTGTTATATTATCGCTGTTATATTATCCAAGGTTATTATGACTATTTATGTTTTGGTTTATTATTCGTTGCAATACTGTAAATATTATTAATTTCTTTAATTATTATTATTATGATTGTTATTATGATTGTTATTATGATTTTTATTATGATTGCTATTTCTGATGACATACGAATATATGGATCTGGATGTTCCCAATAAATTGAAAAGTCTTCTAAATCTTTAACTAATTTTTGAACAACGAATGGGTTGGTTTCTTTTGCACCTTCTTTAACGGCAGAACGTAAATCACCAGCACTGAGTAAAAACATATCATAATCTTCAGAGTAATCTCTGATGGATTTGATTGATTTACGATAAAGTCTAACTACTCTTTGGGCGTGTGTGATCATTTTAAATATAATTAATTTGTGTAATGAAAAAAATTGATAAAAAAAAAAATAAAAAAAATAAAAAATAAAAAAATAAAAAATAAAAAAATTTAAAAAAAAAAAAAAAAAAAAAAAAAATTAAAAAAAAAAAAGGAAAAAATAAAAAAAATAAAATAAAAATACAAAAAAAGAAATTATCTGATTGAAAAATTATTGTATTTTATTTAGAACAATGTTTTTTATTGAATTTGTTTTTTTGATAATATTATCAAAATATTACAAATCTATTTTAGACTAAAGTGACGATTTTACATACAACTGAATGTTGTAATTGCTAAAATACCAGATATAAAAACGAATAAGATAATAAATACAATTTCACCGTAGGTATACATAATAGCTTGTAGTTCTGAGCTATATTGGATGGGTGGTGATGGGGATGGTGGTGATGGGGATGGATATGATGTTTCTGATGGAGTTACTGATGAATTGTCTATGCATGATACTTTGAAATCTTCAACTGTAACATCATCACCTGCTTTGCATTTGAAATTATTTGGTATATGATATTGTTGGTGATTTGGTTTTACGCAATTAGAATCATCAAATATATATGGAGTATATGTAAATGGAGATTCTTCACGTATAATGACATATTGACCACAGTAGAAAGTGCAAGTTTCGATGAATATATAACCAGTACCAAAGCAACGTGGAGATTCAATCAAAAAGAGTTTTTGTGGTTCACCAGGGGGTTGTGATTGAGAAATTGCTACACAAAATATAACAAATAATAAAATTATATTTTTATACATTTTTATGTGATGGGTTTAGAGTTTAAAATTTAATATTTAAAATTTTAAAAAAAACCTTTTTTTAAATTTTTTTTTTTTTTTTAATTTGTTTAATTTAATTTTTATTTATTTTTTATTTTTTATTTTTTTTTAAAAAATAATACCTTTGTTCACTTTCCCTTCTAACATTCCTTAAAATAAAAATTTCATAAAAAATAATATCTGTGTAGTTTATAATATAGTATTGATTACTTATTTGTTTTTTATTTTTATTTTTATTTTAGTGATAAATTTTCTAGTTGATTCTTGCAAATTTTAAATTTTGTTTTTATTATGATTACTATCAAACTATAATATATCAAATTAATAAAATATTTTGGGCAGTTTCCAAAAAAATTTATTTTTGGGTTTTTTTATTTTTTTATTTTTTTTTTTTTAAATTAATCAAATTTTTTTAATTTTATTAAATCAAAAAAAAAAAATATATAAATTTACACATGGAATCAATATTAGATATAGAAAATAATATCAATATCAATAATAATAATTATAATATTAATATTGATAATAAAAATAAAAATTTTATTAAAGAAATTAATAGTACCTTTAAAGATTTAAAAAATTATTGTAAAAATGATTCATTATTATATATATTTTATAGGTTAATTCAAGCAGATTATAATTTTTATCAACAATGTTTAGGTATTTTTGAAGGAATTGTGGGAATTCATTTTAAAAGTTTTATTTTAATACCAAGGGGTTCATTTGCCACTAAAACAGGTTTGAAATCAACAATAGATTTGGATTTAGATTTTATATTACCAAGAGAATTTGTAAAACCAGAGGATTTAAATTCAACATTGGATTTTCCTTTATTGTTAATTGAAATAAATCAAATTATATCAAAAACAGCAACCAATAAACAAATAACAATTAAAAGTATAAATAAAAATATTACAAGAAGTTTAAAATATGTTTTCACAGTTGAGGGTATCGAGGTTTCGGTTGATTTATTCCCAAAGTTGGTATCTATAGAAGGAAAATTGGTGTGTCCAAGTCACTTTAAAGATGAAACAGGTAATAGGTATTGGGAATATTCAAATTTTATAAGCGAAATAGAAAAACCACAATTCAAGAATTTCAAATAGCAGCAATACTTTTTATTAAACTTTATAAAAAAGACATTTTAGAAAAAGAATTAAAAAAGAACCCAAATATTGAGCCAATCATAATATTTTTAAAAGGATATCATTTATGCTTGGCTATGGATAAACTCATTGATAATGGAGAACCAGGTGCTAATATTGTAAGTATACATTAAAATTATATATTTATCTATGAAATAAATACTAATAAACATTTATCCTCAATAGAGTCTAAAATTCAGTGTTTCAATAATCCAAAATCTTATAATAAACATTTCAAACTATCTAATAATAGCATATGATAACAATAGATTCAATAATAACAGATACGAATATAGGGGTTTTAAAAAATCAGACTTTTTATTTGATGGTGTGGATCCATTTTATGAAGATCTAAAGCATTTAAAAGATCAAGATTTTAGAACATTAATATATTATTTAAATAAACTTCAAAAAAAAGTTATTGTTTTAAATAATTAACAAATAAAAACTATAACTATAAAGATAATAAATAAATAATAAATAATAAATAATAAATTACTAATTAAATAAACAAATCAACAAACAAATAAAAAAACCGACAAATAAATAAATCAACAAATATTATAAAATAAGTTATTAAAAATAAATTATAAAAAAACTAAATGTAACATAACTATTATATTTAGATTCAATTGCTCCAATTTAAGAAAGAAAGAAAAATCAGAGAAGCAAACAAAAAAACCTCAGAATCAACTAACGCTTCTGTTGCTTAGTGGACTATTACTGAAGTGTTTATTTTAGTTGTTAAAGTCAAGTTGATACCTCGATCAAATACTAGATCTTCAGGCAGAGTTTAAATATAAATTTTTAAAAATAAATTAAAAAAAAAAACCACGATATACAGCCATAAAATTATTTTTTTAAAAATTATATTAATATTAGGTGTTATTTAATTTATCTTTAAAAAAAATGTTGTATTTTTCTATCTTTTTAATTTTTTATAGAAAGAAAATATTTTATTTATATTTATAAAAAATTTCTATGACTTTTTGACAATATATTATATTACACCTTCATAATTATTTTACAAATTCATAATTATTAAAAAAATAAATATTATAAAAAAAACTTTATCAGAGAATGTGAACATCATTATTTTAAAAATGAAAATAAACAAAAATATCCTTATTAATTTAAATGAAAATTTCAAAAAAACGGCGAAAAATAAAATTTTTATTTAATTTTTTTAATTTTTTTAATTTTTAAAATAACCAACCTTCTTAGAACACCACCATTTTTAGATTTTTTAAATTTATAAAATGAAATAATCACCTATAAGCACATTCTAAGAAGACTTTTAAAAAATGATAAAAAATTATTTATTTTTATGTAAAGCTGCAAAAAACTATTTAATGGAAGAAAAAAATATTTTATTAAATCAAAAAATAAAATAAATAATTTAAAATAAACAAATAAATAAATATAATGGAATCAATTAATAATAATAACTCTCAAGATAAAGTTTGGTATATCACTGGTATATATTTCCCTATATTATTTAATATTTTTTTATAATAAAATACTTATATAGGTATTTCTATAGGCACTAGTACAGGTATTGGATTAGATTTATTAGAATTATTGTTAAATAATGGAAATAGAGTAACAGCTATTACACGTTCACCAGATCAAACAATTGATGAATTAAAGAAAAAGGGTACTAAAAACTTGGACAAATTATTAGCAATTAAAACTGATATTACTAACGATGAAAGTGTAAAAGAAAGTATAAAAAAAACCATTCAAGAACATGGTAGAATTGATGTAGTTGTAAATAACAGTGGCTATGGATTATTGGGTGCTGTCGAAGAGTTATCAGCTGAAGACATCCAAAAGATTTACGCAGTCAATGTATTTGGTGTATACAATGTATTAAGACACACAACTCCATATCTCAGAGCACAACGTTCCGGTTTAATTTTAAACATATCATCTTACCTTGGATACTCTACCATTGGCGGTAAATACTCTGCATATGAATCAACTAAACATGCATTGAATGGTATTACCCTATCATTACAAAAAGAATTGGAGCCATTTAATGTTTCAGTAGTATTAATTGGCTTAGGTGGTGTCCGTACAAGTTTTGTAAATGGTGGTAATTTTGCAGTAACCAAAAATTTAATCGAAGAGTATAACACAAACCAACTCATTGAAATGTTTAAAAAATACTCGCCATTCGCCAAAGGAGATCCAGTCAAAGTTGCTCAAACCATATATAATCTTTCAAATAGCAGCAAATTACCGGTATCATTAGACCTAGGTTCAGACTCATACCAAATCGCTAAAGCAACATTCGAAAATAGATTAAAAGGAGTTGAAGAAAATCATCAATTAACCTTGTCAACAGATTTTTAAAAGAAATAAATTTTATTTTATAATTTTAAATAAATTAATATTTATTTATAAAATATTAATTTATTTAAAATTATAAAATAAAATTTAAATAAATTATATAATATTAATTATATAAATAAATAATTATAATATATTTTTTGGTTTTATAGTTCTTTATTGAATGGCTTTTTTAGCACACAATAAAGAATTAATTATATGATATTTTATTTATTAATTTGTTTTTGAGGCAATAACCCATTTTGTTAAGGTAGCTGGTTGGAAACCTAAACCTCTCATTGCTTTTTGACTTGCTGCATTATCGATATTAATGTAACAGTATGGTTGAGTATATCCATTCTCTAACATTTTGATTATAATAAAGGATGATACTTTTTTAGCATAACCCTTTCCTCTATATTTGTCGTCTGTATATAAACTACCAATGCTACCATCAGTATAATGAATAATCCACGATGCTAATTCCCATTCGCCATTTTCATTTTTAACTCTATATGCACCTGAAATATTTGAACTACATGCTAATCTTAAAAAGTTTATTGATTCGTCTGATTTATATTTCCATCTATCGTCTTTTATTTAAAAAATAATTTAATATTAATATTATTAATAAAGATGAAAAACCAATAATATTACAAATGATACTTACTAACTTTTTCAGCATCTTCAATTGTTAATAAACTCTCGTTACCATCTAAATTCTTTTTTAATTCGTTGATTGTTTCTTGAACATTTGTAATTGGTAAAACTAAACTATCAAAAATTTCATCATCGATTCTAACTTGGTCAAAATATTTTCTTAATGATTCTATACAATATGATTCATTTTCTTTTAATAAACCTGCAAATACAACTCTTTCGCTGTAAAAAATATTAAAATATTAATATCTATTACTTTGTTCATTATGAATTTTAATATATAAATATTTACGTTTTTTTAAAATGTCTATCGATGCCAACTCTATTAATACCAACTCTATTATAAATTTCTTCCCAATTAATATTTGGGTGGTTTTTATATGGTGTTAAAAAACCATTTTCCCAATCTATTTTATCAAGGAATTCTGTTAAAACTTGAGAATTTAATGGATAGATGTTAAATTGTCCTCTATAAATGTCGATTAATAATACAATGGATGGGTCGGCTTCATTATCTACCAAGTTTAATGTATTTTGGCATTGAACTTGGTTTTCATATCTGAATAAATGGTGAAAACCTTTATTTTTTAAAATTATTAATAATTGTGTAGCTTGAGTATAATCAATTGGATTTAAAAGGTATTGTGGTTGTGGTGACATTATTGGTATCGTATAATGACAGTAGTTTTAAAAGAAAATAAAATAAAAAAAAACAAAAAAAAATAAAAAAAAAATAAAATTTTAAAAAAAAATAAAAAAAATAAAAAAAAATAAAAAATAAAAAACGAAAAAAAAAAGGTGGGTGCAATTTCATCTATTATCAGATATCTTGGGACAAACTGGGAATCCTAAAAAAAAACAAAAAAAAAATAATTGAACAAATCAATATTTTGTTCAAACACATAATATACCACATTTTAGCCGAAATAATTTTTAATTTCACAAGATATTTAAAATTAAAAAAATAATTTAAATAATGATTAACGTAAAGAGTAGCAATTTTTTTATTTTTAAAAAAAAAACACACAACACACCACAATAAATAAAAACTTTCACTGAATTATGATGATCAGTTTTTTAAATCCAAAATAAAAAAAATTATCTGTCTGGGCAGTGTATTGTTATTTTTATAAAAATTCCTAGGAATTTGAAAATAAATGAAATAAAACAAACAATAGTAAAAAAAAAAAATTAAAATATAAATAAAAAAAAAAAAAACACTTTTTATTTATAATTAATTTTTAAAATTTCAAGAAAGAATAAAAAAAAAAATAATTCAAATTCCAAACAACAAATAATGAGTATTATAAGTAAGTTTGGTATATAAATTTATCATTTTAATGGAATTTTGGTCATTTTAAAAATATTTAATCACTTTTTTTTTTATTTCGTAAATTTATATTTTCAAACAGATATTATTACAAATAGTTCATTGGGATATAATTCAAGAAACAATACAAATTATTCAAGTATTAGTTTCGGAGTTAAGGACTATAATAGTAACAATGTTCAAGTGTACAAAGATATTGAACTACCAAATTATGAAAATTCAACTAATATAATTTTTCCATATAAAAAAGGTTCAGTTTAAAAATAAAAAATAAAATAAAAAGTTACTACGTTGATTGGTAAATAAAGAAATAAAGAAATAAAACTTAAAATTATTATTTTTATTATTTATATTATATTATATTATATTATATTTTATTTTATTTTATTTTTTTAATAGAACTTATATTTATTTCCACTAAAACTTGTTGGATAAAAAATTAGTTTCTCTGTTTCATGTTGATAAAAATCATATTTTTCTATTGATTTTAAAAAATTAACATGATGATTTTGACTATAAATATTTTCTATGTTGGAGCTTTTCCTTTCTTTTCTTTTTTGATGTCTATAATTGAAAAACTTGTAATCGTGAAAGTTTGAGTTGATTTCTAAATATTGATTTTTTTTAAAACTTATATCACAAATTAAAGAATCCATATTATTTTTGTTTTCATTAATATAATTGATATTATTTTGTTTATAAAATGTTTTATATTTGAAATCTAATGTTTTAAATGATTTAATATCAATTGATTCCCAATCTTTAAGTGATAAAGAGTAATTGTTTTTTGTTTTGAATGATATTATTTTTAAATTTGGAAAATGAACTTGATTTGATGACAGTAAGTCGAATATTGATTGGATTGAAATTAGATAGTTTAGTGGTTTGAAGGTAATTTCTTCCAAGTTTATTGCATAACCACTAATAAAGGTTAAGAAGGTTTTTATGCTATCATCATTTGTGCCTTTAAAAGTTAATTTTGATAGATTTGAAAATTTCTTCATTTTTTCTATTTGTTCTATATTTTCTTCTTCTGGTGAGGGTAGCTTATACATATCATCAGAGGAAATACGATCTTTAATGATATATTTCTTTATTTTGAATAGATTATTCTCGAAATATTCATGTATGAAATCATTTGCTGGTATCGAGATAGATAGGATTGAATTTTCATAAAAATTCTTTAAAATGGGTACATACTGGTGCCTTTCAATTGACATTTTAAATTTGAAGGTTTTGAAACTACTAAAATATTCCAACTCTGATGAATAGTTTATTAAATCTAAAAAATCACATTTAATTATTATTGTTTTTAAATTTGGATGCTGTACCAAGTATATAAAATCACTGAATGGCGATTTGCAAAATGATCCATTAATTTCAATTGTTTCTAATGCTTTATATTCCAATAAGTTATTAAAGTTTTTATTATAGTTGAGCGAATATTTATCTAATGGTGTTGTTCTTATACTGGTAATATTTTCTACTTTAATTAATGACCATGGTTTATTTACTTGATCCTTTGGTAATACCTTCTCCATAGTTATAGTACACTGGTTATTGGTTAAATTTGACACATAACCAAAAAATTCTTTGTTGACCAAAGATAAATTTAATTTATCAATTATATTTTTATCATTCACTAAATATTTTAATATATATTTGATAATATATTGTGGTAAATAAACCATGTTATTATTATTATTATTATTATTTAAATTATGGGAACCTATTAATTGTTTTTTGTTGTATGTTTTATTATTGGTTATTAAATTATTAAATATTGAACTATTTGTTAAGTATTGATCTATTAGATTTATATTTAAATTGATTATTAAATCATCAAGAATTGATTTTATAAATTCTTGTTTAAGATAACTTGATTCTATCTTATAAAATAAAGATTTTAAACAATTTTCTATTGAATAGTTATTTTTAATTTTATAATATAAATTTAAATAAAGTGATTTAATGGATTCTATTTTGGTATTGGATGAATATGTTGGATTGTTGTGAGTAAAATGGGGTTCTAATTCACTACTATTATAAAATATTTCTTGGATCTCTTCCTTTGAAATTGTACTAAAGTTTACTATTAAATCAAATATTGAGTTTTTTGGTATGTTGGTGGGTGCTTTGAAATTCATTAGTTTGTTTGATAGTATTATAAGGTCAACGTATGGCATTGGTTTATTAGATACTCTTTTAAACCTGAATAGGTCCATAATATTCTCTCTCTCTAGGAACAAATACAGTGATGCACTTCTAAACATTCCGTTATCTAAAGCAAAGTTAAGATATTCTTTAAAAACTGGTTGCTGTTCTTGAAGTTGTTCATACTGCTTATTGGTCATAATAATGGACTCTATTATATTTTTAAATTTATTTTGAACACAATTGAATATTTCCAATAGACCCAACACATTTACATTATATTCTATTTCTCTATTGGGGGTTGTTATTCTATTCTTTCTTTTATTTAATATTTTAATTAGATACTCTAAATTATTTATTAGAATCTCTTCTTCAAATTCTATTATCATGCATCTACCCACTCTTGATGATAAAACTATATAGTTTATTCCATTTGTTACTCTTTTAAATGATTCTGTACTAGAGAGAAGTATAAGGCTTGAAGTATATTTTATAAATTTGTTTAAAAATAGGTCTTTGTTAAATTCCTGCTTGTCCATCTTTGGTCTGATTAATAAAATTGTGAAAAATAAATAAATAGTTTGAATATTTTTCTTTTTTTCATCTTCTATATAAGTGTATAGAGTCAATAAAATATCTTTAAATAACCCCTTTATTAATTTTAAATAAATATATATATATTAGTATATAATGATAGTATATAATATTGGGTATTTATATTTATATTATTAATATACTTACATTTTCATTTATAATATCTAAATTATTCTTTATCATCATATAGTAGTCATAATAGTCTATTCTATGTAGGACCATGTCATCTGTCAACAGCCTGTGGAATAGTGGATAGATTTCATTTGGTTTATAATTTGCATAAATATAATTTTGATAATTTTGAACAATGAGAAATTCATAAATTTCGCCATATCGTTCAAGTATTCTATTTTATATGTGTATAACAAGAAAATGAGATATTAGTGTTATATTTAATAATAATATTGTAATTCTGTGTTTGATAAACATACTTTTTGATTTTAATATATTCATTTTCTTGTATATTATACTGACCCTTTTTATTATATAAAAATGTTATGAAATTATAAAAAAATAATCTTAAATTTTCTTCTTCATTTTCGTTTTGGTCATTTTTGCTTGGTGAATCATTTGACGGGTGTTGCAAGTTATTTAACAACAAATAATCACAAATTTTGTTGATTTCAACATTGTTTGAATACCAATCTAAATTTATAAAATAAGAATTTAAATCTTCTTCCATTTATTATATATATATATGTTTATTTATATTTATTTTTACACTTTTAAACATTAAAAAATTTAAATTTTTTTTTTTTTAAAATTTTAAAAATTTATTGAAAAAATTTAAAATAAAAATTAAAAAATAAAAAGAAAAAAAAAAAAATAGAATAATCTAAAATTAGAGTTAATAAATTAAATCAAAAAAAAAAAAAATACAATTATAATAAAGAATATTTTATTTTTTTATGATATATTCTATGTTTAGATTTTTAAAGAGATAGAGAAAATAAATTTTTTGGTGGTCAAAAGATTTTGCATGGTGTTTTTTTTTTCGCTAAGTTTTTCTTTTTGAAAATGTAATAAATAAAAATTTTAAAATGATAATATAAAAATGATTATATGTTTTTAATGATTTATCAATTTAGGGTTCTTTATTATAATATAGTTTTAGAGTAAATTTAACAGCATCTTCTACGACGATGTCCAATATCGATATCAATATTGATAAAGTTAGTGTTACCACTACTGCATGGATTAAAGCATGGATTGAAACCACATGAACTGCCACCTAAGCTATTACCAAACCAAGCTGATTCATTATCAGAGAATGAGACACTTCCAGATGAGCTTAGCATTGATTTAGATGAGGCACCGTTAACTGGGTTCATTGATGAAATAGATTCTATATAAAAAAAATAAAAAATATATGTTTATATAAATATTTATAAATTTTAAAATATAGTTTTATTAATATTTACTAATAATTGACATTTTAAAATAGTGTTATCTTTTTAATATTTGGTTTGTTTTTTATTGAAATGAAAATTAATTTTTTTTTTTTTATACATTGGTAAATTTGTGTAAGATAAATCGTCTGAAGAAATAATTTATAACAACAAGATGATTTTATAAAATTAAATAAATACATTTTGTTAAAAAAATAAATAAAGAAAAGAAAAGAAATTATTTAATATAAAAAGGATTTAAATTTATTTAAATAAACATCAAAGCAAAAAAGAAAAGAGGTTAAAAAATTAAATGAAAGAAAAGTAAAAATTAAAATTATTTTTTATTTGTTATTATATTTCCCTAAAAAAAACCTATATAAATATAATTATTATTATTGCTTTATATTATTATTATAATTATTAATATTATCTATAAAACCTTCGATGTTGATTTGGTCTGGATTATTTCCAAAACCAGTGGAATTTAAGTTTGGTAATGATTGTATATTACCAATTAAAATTCTAACCCTTCTTCTTTGGGTACTTGATAAAACACCAGCTCTATAACCAATAAGTGTCTTTGCTAGCTTTTGACACTTACATTCAAAATTGGAATGTAATCCCTCGGTGATGACAAGATTACATTTATTGCACTTCATATCCTCGTCTCTATGAAGTTCATTTTGTGGGGTTGATGGTGGTGGTGGTGGTGGTGGTGGGAGCTCAGTTGAGTTACCATTGGCAGATTCATTTGGCTGTCTGAATCTTTCTCTTCTTCTTTCTATTTCAAGTAAACTCCTGACTTCAGCTCTTCTTGTACCTTGGTTGGGTTGTTGGAATCTTGCTAATCTATTTTCTAGACCTACCAAAATTCTTATTCTTTCTGAGTTATCCATATTATCCTGTAATAATTATAATTTATAAATATGTTTTTTTTTTAATAGGTTATAAAAAATTATTATTATTTGTAAAAAAATTATTATTGAAATAAAAAAAATAAAAAAACTATAAAGTTGTTGGAATAAAAAAAAAAAAAAAAAAAATAAATTATAAATTAAAAATTATAAATTATAAAAAATATAAAAAAAAATAAAGAGAACTGTTTGAAAATTATAATAATAAAAAGGAAAAAATATAGATTTTCTTAAGATTAAGTATATGTACCTTTTTTATTTATGATTAATAATTTTTTTTATTTGATTTGGATTTTTTATTTAATTTTCTTTCAAATGATACCCAAAACATTATATTTACATTTGAAAAAAAAATGGTTTAACAAAAAAATTAAAAAAAAAAAGAAAAAACTTATTTATTATAATCATTCATCATTATTTAGAACTGAATTAAAACAAATAGGAATAATAATTATTTAAATAATGATTATTAAAAAATATTAAAAAAAAAAAAAAGATTATTATTCATATCATCATTGAGTGATGTAAACAGCAGGGAAAAAGATCGACCACGAAATAACTTACAAGAAAATGCATTTCATCAGAACAGCAATTATTTAATAAAGAAGAGGGGTGGTTAGATTATTTTTTAATAAAAAAGACTAAATATTATTAGATTTTAATCAGTTTAGGGTTGTTTATTTAAATACATATGTTATTTAGTTTTAGAGTAAAATTAACAACATCTTCTACGACGATGACCAATATCGATATCAATATTGATAATGTTAGTGTTACCACCACTGCATGGATTAAAGCATGGATTGAAACCACATGAACTGCCACCTAAGCTATTACCAAACCAAGCTGATTCATTATCAGAGAATGAGACATTTCCAGATGAGCCTAACATTGATTTAGATAAGGCACCGTTAACTGGGTTCATTGATGAAATAGATTCTATGAAAAAAAATAAAAAGTATATGTTAATATAAATATTTATAAATTTTAAAATATAGTTTTTTTAATATTTACTAATAATTGACATTTTATAATAGTGTTTTTATTTTTTTAATATATTGTTTATTTTTAATTGAAAATTTTTTTTTTTTTTTTATATATTGATAAATTTGTGAAAGATAGTTCTTCTGAAGAAATAATTTATAACAACACATATTTATAATTTTTAAAATAATTTAATAAATTTAAAATTAAAAAAATTAAATAAATCAATAATTATTTAAAAAATTCACCCTGTTTATTAAATTATAAAAATTTTCATTTTAATCTATAATTTAACATAAAATAATATAATAATCAATCTCTAATAAAAATAATTCTAATTATTATTAAAGATTATATATTTAATCACCACAAAACTAGGTTACATAGAGAAGACACAAAAAGTTCAACAAGATCTTTCTTTAGGTATTATATTTTGGATAAAGAATATGTTCATAATTGTGTATTTAAAAAAGAGATACTTCCTTTTGACACTATTTAGTATCATCTTTAATATCTGTAAGTAGTAGCAATATTAATAAAAACATTAAATATTCAAATACTAATATAACTTTCATTATTAGAATTCATCTATTTTATCATTATCACAAGAGTTTAAGGTAAAATCAAATGATGAAGATAACTATGGAATTACAAATAAAGGAAAACCAAAATAGTGGGGTAATTCTTACACTTTTAGATATTTCAGCTACAACAGTAATACCTGCATCTTTTCCTGCACCTATAGCATAAAATAACATTAAAATAATAGTTCACCATCTTTGAATACTTCAAAAGGTATCAATGATAATGGTTCAAGTACGCCATTTCAAGTAAAATTTATCGAATACTCTTGCTTCTGTTGATATAATCGATCTAGATGATAAGCAAACTACGAAAATCAACA
>NW_003519460.1:0-21837 GCF_000190715.1 Dictyostelium purpureum | reverse complement strand
CATAACAGTTTGGAGATATAAATATATCTGCAGTACAACCAACTTCACTTGCCAAACCATCTTCTAGAGTACAGAACTTATAAATTCAGGAATTAAAAATTATAAATAAAGAAAAGAAAAGAAGATATTTAAATGAAAGAAAAGTTAAAATTAAATTATAATTTTTTATTTTTTATTATATTTCCCTTTTAAAAAACCTATATATATATAATTATTATTATTGTTTTATATTATTATTATAATTATTAATATTTTCCAAAAAGTTTTCAATGTTGATTTGGTTTGAATTATTTCCAAAACCAGTGGAATTTAAGTTTGGTAATGATTGTATATTACCAATTAAAATTCTAACCCTTCTTCTTTGGGTACTTGATAAAACACCAGCTCTATAACCAATAAGTGCCTTTGCAAGCTTTTGACACTTACATTCAAAATTGGAATGTAATCCCTCGGTGATAACGAGATTACATTTAATGCACTTCATATCCTCGTCTCTATGAAGTTCATTTTGTGGGGTTGATGGTGGTGGTGGTGGTGGTGGTGGGAGCTCAGTTGAGTTACCATTGGCAGATTCATTTAGCTGTCTGAATCTTTCTCTTCTTCTTTCTATTTCAAGTAAACGCCTGATCTCAGCTCTTCTTGCACCTTGGTTTGGTTGTTGGAATCTTGCTAATCTATTTTCTAGACCTACCAAAATTCTTATTCTTTCTGCGTTATCCATATTATCCTGTAATAATTATAATTAATAAATATGTTTTTTTTTAATAGGTTATAAAAAATTATTATTATTTGTAAAAAAATTATTATTGAAATTAAAAAAAATAAAAAAATTATAAAGTTGTTGGAATAAAAAAAAAATAAAAAAAAATATAAATTATAAAAAATAAAAAAAAAAACAAAAAGAACTGTTTGAAAATTATTATAAAAAATAATAATAAGGAAAAAATATAGATTTTTGTTTAGATTATGTATATGTACCTTTTTTATTTATGATTAATAGTTTTTTTATTTGATTCAGATTTTTTATTTAATTTTCTTTCAAATGATACCCAAAACATTATATTTACATTTGAAAAAAAAATGGTTTAACAAAAAAAATAATAAAAAAAAGAAAAAACCTATTTATTATAATTATTCATTATATTTAGAACTGAATTAAAATAAATAGGAATAATAATTATTTAAATAATGATTATTAAAAAATATTAAAAAAAAAATGATTATTATTCATATCATCATTGAGTGATGTAAACAGCAGGGAAAAGATCGACCATGAAATACATTACAAGAAAAATGCATTTCATTAAAACAGCAATTATTTAATAAAGAAGAGGTTAGATTATTTTTTAATAAAAAAGACTAAATATTTTAAATTTAAATCATTTTAGGGTTGTTTATTTAAATACATGTGTTATATAGTTTTAGAGTAAAATTAACAACATCTTCTACGACGATGACCAATATCGATATCAATATTGATAATGTTAGTGTTACCACTGCATGGGTTAAAGCATGGATTGAAACCACATGAACTGCCACCTAAGCTATTACCAAACCAAGCTGATTCATTATCAGAGAATGAGACATTTCCAGATGAGCCTAACATTGATTTAGATAAGGCACCGTTAACTGGGTTCATTGATGAAATAGATTCTATGAAAAATGAAAAATAAAATAAAAACAAAAGTTAATATTTAAATAAATTTTAAAACTATATATTTATAAATTTTTACTAATAATTGACATTTTGTAATATAGTTTTATCTTTTTAATATATATAGTTTGTTTTTTATTGAAATGAAAATTAAATTTTTTTTTTTTATAAATTGGTAAATTTGTGAAAGATAAATCGTTTGAAGAAATAATTTATAACAACAAGACGAATTTATAAAATTAAATTAACACATTTTGGTTAAAAAATAAATAAAGAAAAAAAATTCTAGTATTAAAATAAAAAATTATTATTATTTTTAATATATATATGTTTTAAAATATATATATTAAAAATAATGATATTTAGAGATTTGTTAAATTTTTTTTTTTTTTTTTTTTTTTTTTTTAAAATATATTTTTTTAAAAATAAAAAAATGTATTATAAAAAAATTAAATTTATATATCAAAATAAATAAAATATCAATTATGAAAATAACAATCTTTTAAACAAACAAATTTATATCAGTGATAGTAGTGAAATAAAAAAATGGTTAATAAAATTTTTCATTTTTTTTTTTAATTTTTTTATTTAAAGAGTTTTTTTATTTATAAATTATTATTTAAACTTTTATACAGTAAAATATGAAGTTAACCAATTGGAATTTACTTTGTTATTTTATCTTAAATAGTTATTTATATTAAGTTTATTTATTTATTATAATACTCTATACAACAATAAATTTTGATTACAATACAATATTGTAACCAAAATTTATTATTGTATGGAATATTATAATAAATAAATAATCAACAAATAATAACTTACAAATCACCTTTGACATCAACATTATTTCATCATAATTTATTATAAAACAAATTATTTAATAATTGTATTTTTTTTGTTGTTATCATCAGTTTTTTAGTTAAAAATTAATAAATATTAAAAAATAAAAAACTATTATAAATCATGTCATCATTGAGTAATGTATTCACGATAAATTGTTGTTGCGGTTATTGTAGGAACTGCCAATAATTTATTGTTTTTTCTTTTTCTGCCAAATTCATATAAAAAAACTTTGTTAATTTTTTTTCTTTTTCACCAATTTTTTTTATTTTTATTTTTTATTTTATAATCTTCGCACAATCACAATATTTTTTTTTCCCACACCAACTTTTTTATATAAAGCTAATCTAGTCTATCACTTTAAAGATACGTTAACAGATCACAAAGAATGTTTTTTCTCAACATTTTCTTTGTGATCTGTTAACGTTATCTTTAAAATGATATACCAGAAGTATATGTATAAAAAAAAAATTTCTAATGGTTTGGTGTGAATGATAAAAAAAAATAAAAAATAATTTGAATTTTTATAATTTTTTAATTAAAAATAAAACTTCAAATATTTTATAAATTTAAATCGAACACAAATATAGAAAACTTCTTTTGAAAAAATTAAAAAATTTATTAAAGAATCTTGGTTATAATTAAAAATAAATAAAATTTTTTTCTTTTAAAATATTTTATTTTATTTTGTTTTATTTTAAATTGTATTGCTGTTGTTGTTGTTAATATTTAGTATTTGCTAGAAATACAATTTTTTAAAATCTAAAATTAAAAAATTGTTGGGCTTGTGGTAGAATTGGTTTTTGTTCTTCTTGTTAAGTTAATGGTTGTAGTGTTAATATTTGATTTGATGGAAATGATTGTTGTTCTTTCTCCACTTGTTGCTTTACTGGTTCTTGATTGACTTGTTGTTGATCTAAATGTTGTGGCTTTAATTAACTTTGATTATGGATTTGTTGATGGAATTACTTGGTTAAAATCATAACCAAATGTGAGTGTTGTGAGACTATTTGGTAATGTGTCGGGTGGAATTACTTTGTTAAATTTTTCACCGAATATGAGTGTAGTGAGACTATCTGGTAATGTGCCAGGTGAAATAGTTTGGTTAAAATGATAATCGAATATGAGTGTTGTGAGACTGTTTGGTAATGAGCCGGGTAGAACTACTTGGTTAAATGAAGAACCAAATGTGAGTGTTGTAAGACTGTTGGGTAATTGGTCGGGTAGAACTACTTTGTTAAAACGATTACCGAATGTGAGTGTTGTGAGACTATTTGGTAATGTGCCGGGTGTAACTACTTGGTTAAAATAAAAACCGAATGTGAGTGTTGTGAGACTGTTGGGTAATTGGTCGGGTAGAACTACTTTATTAAAATAATGACCAAATGTGAGTGTTGTAAGACTATTTGGTAATGAGCCGGGTAGAATTAATTTGTTAAAATCATCACCGAATGTGAGTGTTGTGAGACTATTTGGTAATGATCCGGGTAGAATTACTTGGTTAAAGCTATCACCGAATGTGAGTGTTGTGAGACTATTTGGTAATGTGTCGGGTAGAACTACATGGTTAAATGAAGAACCAAATGTGAGTGTTGTGAGACTATTTGGTAATGTGCCGGGTGGATATACTTGGTTAAAACATTTACCAAATGTGAGTGTTGTAAGACTATTTGGTAATGATCCGGGTGGAACTACTTGGTTAAAACTATCACCGAATGTGAGTGTTGTGAGACTATTTGGTAATGAGTTGGGTAGAATTACTTGGTTAAAATAAAAACCGAATGTGAGGGTTGTGAGACTATTTGGTAATGAGCCAGATTTAATTTCTTGGTTAAACCAAAAACCGAATGTGAGTGTTGTGAGACTATTTGGTAATGTGCCAAATTCTTTGTTAAATTTAGAAATATAACGACCGAATGTAAGTGATGTGAGACTAGTTGGTAATGTGCCGTCTGGAATATTTTGGTTAAAATCATCACCGAATATAAGTGTAGTAATTGTATTTGGTAAAGTTTGAGTTAACTCTTTAGAAAAACTGTGCAAATATAAATGTGTCAAAAATGGTGGAAATTCACTTGTATCTGGTAGTAGGTCACTACACCATTTAAGTCTTGTTATATATGATTTATCTGTAAACTGGTCATAAAGTGATTTATCAAGAACTACAACCCTATGTTCAATAAACTTTAAAATATGTTTATAAATTTCAACTCTTATTATTTTGTTATTCCAAACTTTATATAATAATCTATAAAAAATAGTTAAAAAGAGAAAACACCAATTAACATGCTTTTAATTAATCTATTATTTATATTTATTGTATTGTACTTACCTATCACTAATATTACTACTATTTTCTAACTCTTCATTTACACGAAAGTTAATAAGAGATGATAGCAGCCTATCCATTATTAATATTAAAAAATAAAAAAAATAAAAAATTAAAAATATATTTCATCAAAATTTAAAAAAATTCCCAAAAAAAAAATCATTTAAAGAGCCAACCAATTTTGTGCAAAATTTAAATTACAAAAAAACCACTATTACAATAACAAAATAAAAAAATATTTTTTTCAAAAAAAAGATCTATTTAAAAAACCTTTAAAAATAATCTAATAAAATAAAATTTTAATAAAAATAAGTTTAAACTATTATCATTACTCGACACTCCAAAAAAATCCAACATTTATTATTTTTTTTTTTTAGTTTCATAATTTCTAATCATAAAATCAATACAATCACCAAAAATATTTATTTTTAGGTTTAATATTTCTATTTTTAATAATTTGTAAAAATTTTGAAAAAAAAAATTTTAAAAAAATTAATAAAAAAATATTTTCTTAAATTTTTTATTTGAAAAAAAATATCTTTTTTTACCGCATATAAAATAAAATATAAATTAATAATATTACTGCAACATCGGTAATCATTATAATAAATTATATTAATAAAACAAACAATCAATCAATCACATATTTATAATTATGATATATAACCATAATGATCTATTTTTAATAATATTTAATAATATTTATTTAAAAAAAAAAATATTATATTTTTTAAAATTGTATAATATTTTTTATGCAACAAGAAGATTTTTATGTTTAAAGAGTCTAAAAGATCATCAATATAAAGAGTATTTAAATCAAGTGGATTTAGATTTTAAAAATAGTAATTTTATAACAAGGGATCATGATAATGATAATGATAATAATAATAATGATTTAGATATAATCAAACTAAAGCAGTTACCCCCAAATATAGAATCAGTAAAGATATTATCATTTAAAGAGATAGAATCAGTAATACCAGATTCAATAAAGATATTAGAACTACCATTTAATAATAAAATTTTAAAAGCAATTAAATGTGCAAGTAATTTACATACATTAAGGTTTACAAATAGTCTAGAGGATGTATCTAATGAAGATCTAAAGGATTGTTTGGGATCAATGGACACATTAAAGGAGCTAAAGCTTATGAAATCGAGTGGTCTGGTAATTTCGAAAGAAATGTTACCCAAAAATCTAAAGAAACTTTTTATTACAGATGATGGAAATACCAGTTTATTGGCATCTCCAGATTCTTCATTACCAGAATCCCTATTAGAGCTTTTTTACAGCTGTTATTACCCATCAAAGTTTAAAATCAACTCTAATGTTTTGCCAAATGGTCTGCTAAAATTAAACATTCAAAGTATATATAGTTTAAATGTGCCTAATGATATCAAATTTCCCGAATCGTTAACCAGTCTTTCAATTAAAGTTAAAGAGTTATCATTTCGACTACCATCAACTTTAAAACATCTTCATATTTCAATTGAATGTGGTGTCGAAACTATGAAAAACACCAACGAAGCACCCATACTGCCACAGCAATTAGATTCATTGGAAATTCAGTGTAATAGTATAATAGATTCAGACGGTTGCTCAATTCTTCCCAATAGTTTAAAGACATTAACCTTCTTAAATATTGACACATGCGTATATGGTGGATTTAATAAAAGACTACTACCAGGCCATTTACCTCCAGCATTAACTTCATTAACATTTCCAAATGGGTCATTTCAGAACGATGGTCACCATTTAGGGGAGAATATACTTCCAGAAACTTTATCTTATATCGATTTTGGCTCTTTTAATAATACAATAGGTGAAAACACACTCTCTCGCTCTGGGTGTTTGAAAACCGTTTTGTTTGGGTTCATCTTCAACAAGAAATTATCAGAAACATCAATACCTCCATCAGTGGAACTATTGGAAATAAGGAATGATAAATATGAACATTTATTAAAATTAAAAAATGAAAACACCTTTGTCAAGTGTTACAATATCAACAAAGTAATAGAATCATATGAATCGAATCTTGACCAAATTCGCCAGCTATACATCCCAACCTCATTCAAAAAGGACCTTTCATCACTACCATTAGAGAAACTGAAGCATTTGGATTACTTGGAGTACAATAAAATTCATAAAACAGATTATAATTTCAACGACTTACTAATCTCAAATCAAATCAAGACGCTAGTTTTAAATTTTGGGTACAACCAAATAATAAATTTAGAACATTTTCAAAATTTAGAAACCATAACAATTAACTTTGGTTTACCTAAAATAACAACTTCTATAAATAATAACAAAGAATACAACTTTTATAAATTAAAAACAATTAACTGTGAATTGGGTGACACCAAATTTATTGATTCTTGCGACCCAATATTTTTCCAATTTATTAAATTAATAAATAAACTATAAAGACGATTTTAATATAAAAAACTTTTATTTTAAATTATTTTTTTCATTTTAAAAAATTATAACTTGTACTAATTTATCTATTCCCAGTTGGACCATTCTTCACCATCTTCAGATGATGATTGTGATTTCATTAATTCCCAGTCATTAAGTTCACCAGTTGATCCCACTTTTCTTCTTAAGCTTTGTTCTTGTGGTGATTGTTGTTGAATAGTATAATCATTATGTACATTGTTTTTTAAAATTTGTTCTGGTTGCTCTGTTTCTTTTGATTGCTCTGGTTGTGATTGTGGTTGTTGTGGTTGTTGTGGTTGTTCTGGTTGTGATTTTTCTAATTGTTCTTGTTGTTCTTGTTGTTCTTGTTGCTCTTGTTGTATTGGATGCTCTGGTTCTTCTGATTCTTCTGATTCTTCGGATTCTTCTGTATCGATATTTTTTTCTGTACTTTCAAAATTATTGTTTTCTTTATTTAATTCTTCATCTTCTATTTTGGTTTCAGTATTTGATTCTGATTCTTCTTTTTCCTGTTCTTTTTGTTCTTGCTCTTGTTCTACATCATCATTATCATCCCAATTTACCTCATCATCGTCATCTTGATTTAATAATTTATGATATTTTATTTTAATATCCCTAAAAATTTAAAAATTAATATAAAAAAATTGTAAAGTTTTTTTTTTAATTGCATACTTACTCTATAAAGAAATAACGACACCAAAAATCAATTTCATTAATATAATTTGGAACTAAATGATTATAAAGATTTCTATAGTGATGATTTTTACTTGTTAATAAACTGACAATGTTTTCTTTATGATTTGAAATTATAAAATTTTGTTTATATTCTTTATAACCATCTTGAGTTGGATCTTTTAAATATTGATTTATTTCATTTTGGTCAATTGTATAAGATACTTCTTTTTTAATTGGTGTTGTGTTTGTATTGGTTTCAGTATTATTTGATTGATTGTTATTATTAGTGTTATTATTATTATTATTATTGCTATTACTACTATTGCTATTATTGTTACTATTATTAGATTCTTTATTATTTTTTGGAATTAAATAATTAAATGAATCTCCAACCAATGAGGAATCAATATCAAACTCATCCTTTTCTAAATCTGCATCATCCTCATTCATTGATGGATACTCTTGAATAAAATTATTAAAACCAACAGAAATTTTATCTTTGACTTTTGAAAAATTTGTTAAAAGTGGGGATGAAAATAAATTATTAATGCTATTATTGGTGTTATTATTCACTATATTTTCATTATTACTACTATTATTATCGGTAGCTTGATTGTCGTCTTTATATGTATTTATTATAACCTCGGACTAAATAAAAAATTTTGGTTAATATAAATTTGGTTTAAATGTTAAAAAAATTAAAATTATATTTACTTTTTGTTTAACAGTGTCTACTATTGAAGAAAATGATCCCCAAAGACTTGATGAGAATGTATTCAAACTACTATTTTCGCTATCGTTATTGCTATTACTGTTGTTGTTGTGGTTATTGTCGTTATTGTTTTCATCTTTAGATTGAAAAAAAGATTCGTAGTGAAATTCCATTCTTGTTTTTTTTTTTTTTTTATTATTATTATTTATATATCCATAAATGTAATCGAAAAATATATTGAAAAAAAAAAAAAAAAAAAAAAGGAAAAGAAAGGTTTATTTTTGTGTGTGGATGTGTGAGATTATATATATAATTCTCAAATAAATTAGAAAAAAAAATTTTTAAAAAAATAAATTAAAATAAAAAAAAATAAAATAAAATTTTATAAAAAAAAAAAAAAAAAAAAAAATATTAAAAAATTTTTTTTCTGGTTTTTAGGAACCCTTTTATTCCAAAAACCATAAATATTTTTTTTCTTTTAGAAAAAATTTTTTTTGAAATACCTTTACCCCCAGGAAAAATTTTTTTTTTTTTTTTTTTTTGAAAAAATTTTTTGAAGGTTTTTTTTTTTTTTTTTTTTTTTTTTTAAATTTAAATTTTTTTTTTTTTTTTTATTTCAATTTTTATTTTTTTATTTTATTTTTTTTTGTTATACGCAATTTATTAAATATCGTCTTTTTTGTTTTTTGATTTTTTACATTTATGGATATAATAATAATATATATATTAATATAGATTGTACAAATATTTATAAAATAAATTAAAAAAATAAAATATATAAACAATGGGATCATCATTAAATAAACCATTGGCTGATAGAGTCCAAGATATAGATGGGCAATCATCAATGGTATTTGATCCGTGGAAAATCAGACCAGAAATTATAAACTCAACGACAGAAATGAGCACAAATACATCAGTGACACACAGAAGAAGGAATCATAGACTGTCACCTTTAGAAAAACAGAAAATGAAAAATATACAGAGTTTAAATTTTACAGTAAATGATAATTTATTACAAAGAGCAGAATTTGAAAAAACCACAAAAGGAGTAAGAACACACACATAAATACATACAAACATTAAATCTTTAAATATATATTTATTAATTTAAATTTAGTTTCATTTAAAAAAAACATTTGGAAAATGGATAATATGTTTATTTTTAGGAATTATTGTTGGATGCATAGCTTATATTATTAAAACAGTTGTACAATTATTACAAGGTTTAAAATTTCATTACACAAATTATTGTAGGTTTTATTACTTTTATAAATTATATTTAGTGGTATTATTTTACTTATAAACTTTAATAATATAGACGTTTCAAAAGGATTACAGTCAGAAGCATTTTTAACATTTTCAGGTATAAATTTATTATTTGTATGTTTATCATGTTTAATGGTTATTGTAGCAGGACCATTGGCAAGTTCGAGTGGTATACCAGAGGTTAAAGGATATTTAAATGGTGTTAAAGTACCAGAATCACTAGGTTTTAGATCATTGTTTGGAAAAATTATATCGTTAATATTATCATATTCATCAGGTTTATTTGTTGGTCCAGAGGGGCCAATGATTCATATTGGTTCAGCAGTAGGTGCCGCTATTAGTCAATTTAAATCATCAACTTTAGGTTTTTATCCTGATTTATTCCTAAACTATAGAAATGATAGAGATAAACGTGATTTCATTTCAGTAGGTGCTGCAACAGGTATATCTGCAGCTTTTGGAGCTCCAATAGGAGGTGTGTTATTTAGTATAGAAGAAGTATCATCATTTTGGTCACGTCAACTAACCTGGAGAACCTTTTTTTGCTGTATGATTGCAACATTTACATCAAATTTCTTGTTGCAAGGTATGGGTTCTTCACCAGATATGCATGATTCTGGTCTCTTAACCTTTGGTTTTTCAAGACTTTACCTTTATAGATATTCAGAACTTTTATGTTTTTGTATTTTAGGTTTAGTAGGTGGTATCTTTGGTGCAACTTTTGTATTTTTAAATATTCATTTAAACAAATGGCGTAAAGAAAAATTAAAACAAAATCCATTTTTAAGATTATTCGAAGTAAGTAATTTATAAATATTATTTTAATGTATAACAAATACATAGTACTAATTAATTTATTTTTATATAGGCATTATTTGTTAGTATTTGCACTTCGATTATTTGTTACTATGCTTCATTTATTTTTGGCTGTAGATATCAATCAAATATTATTATTGAAACTAGCGTTTGTGAAGATCAATCAAATACTGAAATGGTACAATTCTTCTGTCCTGTAAGTAAAATTAAAAACTAGTTTTAATTAAATTTAAAAACAAATATTTATTATTTTTTTTTTTATAGAATGGTATGTACAGTGAATTAGGTTCATTATTATTTGGTAACCCAGATCAAGCATTAAGAAGATTATATTCTAGAACTTTAAATATGTTTACATTACCATCATTAGTAGTTTTTACTGTAATTTCCTTTGTATTTTCAATATGGTCAAGTGGTTTATGGGTAGCTGGTGGCCTTTTTGTACCAATGATGATGGTTGGGGCTGGATTTGGTAGACTCTTTGGTCAATTATTATCACTTTGGTTCACTGGTATAGATTCAAGTATTTATGCATTAGTTGGATCAGCTGCTATGATGGCAGGTTATTGTAGAATGACTATTTGTATTGTAGTAATTATGGTAGAGCTAACCGAAGGCACACAGTATTTGGTTCCAATTATTTTAGCTGTAATGATAGCAAAATGGGTTGGTGATTTCTTTAACGAATCTGTATATGAACATTTAATGGAGCAAAAGTATATACCCTTTCTTCAAACTCTACCACCTCATTCAACCAATAACATTAGAATTACAAATGTAATGAGCAAAAATGTTGTAGTATTACCCGAGGTTTGTCAAGTTAAAACTTTAATTTCTGTTTTAAATAATAACAACCATAATGCTTTTCCAGTTATTAACAGGGGTATTACAGGTGATCAACGTCTATATCGTGGTATTATACTCAGAGACCATATACTAGTATTATTATTCAACCGAGTCTTCTATAGAGGTACCGGTGAAGAAATATATCTCGATGAAAATTTCGACTTTAAACAATTTCAAAAAGAAACATCAAAAAAACCTCCACAGCTTTCTGAAATGGAGTTTGATTACTACGAATCAGAATCATATATAGATTTAAGACCCTGTAAGTAATAAATTTATTTTAAAATATTAAAATCAAAAATATAATATATACTAACTATTTTGTAAAGATATGAATAGTAGTGGTATAACGATCCATAATACCTTTAGTTTTGTTGAAGCTTATAAACTTTTTAGAAATATGGGTTTAAGACATTTACCAGTAATAGATATAAATAACGAAGTAGTTGGAATTGTAACAAGAAAAGATATGCTTTAAAGATAATATTATATCAGTAATTAAAAAATTATGACATTTTAAATATTTTATAATAATCATAATTTAAATAATAACTCAATAAAATCACTTTTTAATTATTTATGTGTATATTAATGTTTTAAAATATTAATATGTTATAAAAAAAAAAAAAAAAATTTCAAGATAACTGGGTATATTTATTTATTTATTTTTGTTCTTGTTGAGTATCTTGTGTTTTTTGTTGTTGAGTATCTTGTGTTTTTTGTTGTTGATTAGCTTGTTTTGGTACGTATTGTGCTTTGGTATTTTTTTGTGGTTGTTTTGGATGTTTGTGTTGATTTTGGTTTTGGTTATTATTGTTATTGAATTTTGGATTCTTTTTCTTTGGGTGTGGTTGTTGACCATTTTGTTGTGGCTGTTGACCGTTTTGTTGTGGTTGTTGAAGATCTTCGGGGGAAAATTGTGGTGGTGGATATGGCATATGTGGTGGTGGACCATGAACTGGGTAATACATATATGGTGAGTATGGCATATGTGGTGGTGGTGGTGGTGGATTACCGTGTGGTGGATATCCATAGCTTGGTGGTGGATATGGGTAACCTGAATATGGATGTGGTGGTGGAGCTGGTAGAGAACCATCATCTTGTTTGTTATTACCACCTTTAAACATTTCATTTAAGAGTAAAACTGTTGATGGATTAGTTGATGGACTATGATCTGAAGTACTGTTATTGGCTGATGGTGATTCATCTAATGAGTTAGATTCAATTGATTGATAAATTAAATTTAATCTATCCTTTGTTTTATTTTGTTGTCTAAGAACTTGTGGGTCAACTGGTTCAACTGGTTGTTGTGATTCAGCTGGTTGTTGTTCTTGGTCACCTTTCTTTTGTTTTGGTTTCTTTTGTTTTTGTGGTTTTTGTGGTTGTTGCTGTGGTTGTTGTTGCTGTGGTTGTTGTTGTTGTTGATCTTTTGATTTTTGTTGATGTTGATGTTGATGTTGAGCAAAAGCAGGTGCTTGTTTTCTTTGATCATTTTGGTCATAATAGAAATTATAATTTAATTTTGGATATTCTTTTGAAAGTGATGCATATTCTTGATCTTCAAAATTACCCTTAATATATTGTGGTTTTCTTTTCATTTGATAATTAATATTATTGGATGTGTTGGCCATTGGATGTAAATTCTTTTGTTGATTACCATGCTGTTGTTGTTGAGCTTGATTATTATTATTATTACCTATGCTATTTAATAATTGAGCTTGTTGCCAATTTAATGGTTTTGGTGGTTCAATTGGTTGTGGTTGGAATGATTGGAAAGTTTGTTGTTGGTGTTGTTGGTGTTGTTGTTGATAATGTTGATTTCCATTTTGTTTATTTTTACCGCCATTTGTTTGTTGTTTTTTACCTTCTTGTAATTTCTCCCAATATTCTGCTGGGTCAACATCATAAAAGCTACCAGGTAATGGTTTTGATGGTGGTGGTGATGAGAGATTAAATAATCTAAGTTTTGAAATACAAGCGCCTCTCTTTTCAGAGCAGAGGCCCTCTAAGGTAGTTCCACTAAAGCATTCTTTATCAAATAAAACGTCAACCTTTTGATCTTGAACTGAAATAACTGTACCAAAAGTACCAAATGGAATATTACCTTTATCTAAAATTGTAACTACTCTATCTCCAAGTGCAAATTTACCAGTATTGGCAAACTTTTGGAATGAATATGATTTTAATAATGGTGACTTGATATCATTATCGGTTTTGTTTTGAATAGATTTCATTTGATGATGTCTTTCAAGAGAAATAACACTTTCAT
Source organism: Dictyostelium purpureum (assembly GCF_000190715.1). Taxonomy (NCBI): domain Eukaryota; phylum Evosea; class Eumycetozoa; order Dictyosteliales; family Dictyosteliaceae; genus Dictyostelium; species Dictyostelium purpureum. The sequence continues at coordinate 7,984 of NW_003519460.1, read as the reverse complement.
ATGAGGATGGTTCCACTACTTGATCTGCAGTACAATGAATTTCAACAATTTTATATTGGGTATTTGATGAAATGTCACCATAATGTTGTTCGATTTTAGAAATATCTTCTCTGCCTAATACGCTGGTACCACATGGGACAACTCTCTTCTTTCTAATACCACTATTTTCAATAAACTGCTCGACATCACTAAGGAATTGAACTTTTTCTTCTTTGGTTTTAAATAATGGTGTAATATCAACTGCTTTGCTTCCTTTACCTGTATTTTGTTGTTCGAATGGTTTTAAGAAAAGTTGTAAAATTTGGTGAATAACTGGGAATTTGGTTAAGTACTCTTGAATTAAATTCAAAGCATCTTGGCTGAAATCCCATATACGATGAGTCATACCATTTTGCTTATTGACATCACCAGTTTCAAAGCCACGGCAATAGCCCAAAACTTGTTGTTGACGACCTGTAAACTTTAAATTTAAACCAATATCAACCATTGGTTTGAGAATGAAAAGACCAGCAGTAAGTTGAGAAATTGCTGAAACTGTAGTTTGACAATGCTTAGCTACCTCTTGAATTGAATAATAAGTGTTATTATGTTTTGCGCATTCGTGACCAAAATTCATATCAATTTTTTTAACTGGAACTCTAAGCTCTAACTGAAGTTGATTGTCATAATGATTGAAAACTGTACCAATTGAACCAAAGTATTCTTTTTTAGTGCAAAGTACTTGTTTTCCGGCTGGGAATCTCTTTTCGAATGGAATTTCACCAACCTCTGCAAATCTTGAATCTGATGCTACTTTATCATAATCAACCATTAATTCCAATGGGAAAACATCTTCTTCGTCAGAATAACGCTTCTTTGTCGAACCACCACTTAATGTCGTTACACCGACCAATTTATTTACATGAACTAAAATTGTATTACTATCTTCATAACCTAGTTTTTGATAATTTACACCATCTTTACTATTATTATTGCTATCGTCGTCATAGTATAAATTAATACCCTTTCTTAATAACTGTAATTTAGTTCTTTTGATATGTTCTAAAAATGTTATTTTTTGAGCGGTAGAATTTTCAACAGAGCCTTGTGGGAAGAGTTTTTGATTTGAATTTGAGAAATAAAGGATTTTAGCCTCTTGGTGATATGGCCAACCTACATAACATTGTTTTCCAATTTTTGTTTTCAAATCAAGGAAATCTTGAATGGTGGCACTATTTTCTTTTGATGCATTTGGTGGAATAATTATAAGCGAATCTTTTCTTGACATCATACCCCAAACATCGACAACACTGTTTTGATACTTCCATGTGTAATCTAAACTCTTAAAAGTTGGGAAACCATATGGTGATTGGGTGCCTGTTAATACATCTGAACAATAACGGAATGGTTTTAATGCATTCTCAAATACTGGTAATACAATGTCTTCAATGATAGCTGTTGAATGTTCAATATCGTGGAAAACTTTAGAGTTTGGTGATTTAACGTGTTGTGGCTCCATTTCGCTATCATGATAAATAATTACAGAGTTTTTAATTGAATTTCTTTGTTTCTCCTCTTCAGAGAAGACCTCTTCTCCTTTTTCGGCTAAATCCTTTTTCACTTGATGAGTGGCATCCAAGAGACGTTGATGATCAATAAAACCTAATTCAGCAATACCGTCAAAGTAATGTGGATCTTTAGTATCGATTTCAAAAGTAGTTGGGTAAAAATCGATAATTGGTGAATTTGGATCGAGCATTAAACGTTGATAATTTTTTGGAATTAAATCAACTGATTGTGGTGGAAGTACACTTAAAAGTTGTTGGAATGGTGTAATTGGAGCTCCACCATCAAAGTTAATTTCTAATGATGGGATATCTTTAAAATCGATAGCTAACGGTGCATAATAAAATGGATAAAACCATGTCCATGAGATACAACCATTATGATAATAATTGAGAACCCAAACTAAACCTTCAACATATGAAAGAACGACACTCTCTTTGAATTTTTGCATCTCTTGAGTTGAACCACTTGGGAAATTTGGGAAATGTTGTCTGTAATAACTGTCTTCTGAAGTTTCAATGACATGCTCTTCTTCGTCTTCATTGTCATCCATACTGAAATGACTCTTTATACGCTCCATTGCTAATCTTTCAAACTCTTTTCTTGCTTCTTCTTCGAGACCATCATGTTCCAGTATTGAATCGTTAACTAAATCTTTGACTACATCTTTAACTTCTTCCTCTTCTTCTTGACCAAGTAAATGATTTTGTTGCTTTCTTTCAAACTTTTGTAAATAACCAAAAAATTGTTGTAATTTATCTAAATCGATAGTTGCGCCATCTGTTAAATAACCGCCAAGCTTTGGTAATGCTTCTTTGTACAATTCAAAAACACTGTTTAACCCGCCTTTACTAATTTCTAAGAGTGGTAAATGTGGCAAGAAATCATTACCGAAAAATATCATAATCAATATGAAATCATCGATAATTCTTTCCAAATCGTAACCAAACTCTAACTCACACTTTAATTCTAATTCTAAATATTCACGTAAAAGTGAAATGTGAAGTAATTGAAAATCCAATTGTCTTTTTGTGGGTTTAAATGAAATCTCTTCTCTTAAAATTGAAAAATTTGGTTCGTGTGTAATTAAACCTAATAAAATTAAATCTGCATCTAAACCATATAAACAATGAGACTAGAGAAAAAAATATATATTAATATAAATTTTGTATTATTATTATTTTATTATAATTTATAAAATAAACAACTTACTTGATTCGAGTCCCATTCTGGATCTGCTTTATTTTTACGTATATAATCAATAATTTTATGTTCACCTTCACCTGGATTCTAAATTATAATATTGTTAGTAAAAAAATTATTATTATAAAAAAAGTTTTAAATATTTTAAAAACTATTGTATTCATACCTCTGGGCCTGAAAAAATTACTTGAACTTCTCTCCAACTTAAATCTTCAGAAATTTTCTTTTTAATATAAAATTGAAGTGCTTCGGATAGATTATACATAAATTGAGTACCTGGTGTAATTGCAGTTCTATTAAAAATAACTTCTGGTACTGGTTTTCCGTCTGCAATTAATTGTTGTTTTAATTTTTCGTCTCTGTGAACTGATAAAAATCTACGTTGTCTTTGTTGATTGATTTTACTTCTTGGTGCAACACCATCAATCGCCATATAAAAAAGTTTTGTTGGTCTAATAGTATGGAATAATCTATCTACATAATTACAAACTTTACGAATTAACTCTTCTTCGGAAAATTCTATTAAACTATTAGCGAATTCTTGCGAACATGCATGTATAATACCATTCATATCTAAATATAAATTATCTATTTATTTTTTTATTTGTTATTTTTTATTGATTTTATTTGATTATTATTATTATTATTTTATTTAAAAAAAAAAAAAAAAAAAAAAAAAAGTTAACTATACAGTCCAAAAAAAAAAAAACTATCTTTCTTTCTATATCTTGTATTATTAAAGTGGAGTGTTCATACCATATTCAGGTGGAGTGGAATCAATTATCTTTTGCAATATTTGTGGGTATCTTTCTGAAACCCATCTAAAAAATCTTGGTACACCCATTGTTGATTAAATATTTATTACTACTATATTAAATATATATTGTTATATTGTATATTTATATTATTTTAAAATAATAATTATTTGTTGTTATTTTTAATGTTATTGTTTTTTTGTTGTTGTTAATTTAAAATATATGTTTTAAATTTAATTCGTATAATAATACTGATTGATATTGCTATAATATTATTAATGTGTTGTTGATTTTGTTATTACTCTTATTATTTTTATTATTTTTATTATTTTTATTATTTTAATTATTATAATGAAAAAAAAAAAAATTATCTTTTTTTTTTCTTAATTTTTTTTTATATTTTTTATAATACAATTTGAAATAATCTTTAAAAATTATTAAATAATAAATAATAAATTATAAAAAATAATAGAAAATTACTAAAAAAATAATTATTGTATAAAAAAAACTGTATGAATTTCAATATTAAAAAAAAAAAAAAAAAAAAAAAAAAAAAAAAGAAAATTTAAAAAAAAATTTTAAAAAAAAATTAAAAAAAATTAAAAAAAAAAAAAAAAAAAAAAAATTTAAAAAAAAAAAAAAAATTTAAAAAAAAGCTCAATTAAGCAAATGTGTGATATTGTAATATATTTGTATAAATGCCCTTTTAGAAGAGATATAAAATGATAATAAAAAAAATAAAAAATAAAAAACTTGACATGGGAAGAGTTTTGATGAGGAGTCATTTATGGTCCATCTTTATTTTTCAATACCAAAAAAATCATTAAAATAATACCTTTTTTTCACACGAAACTACTTTATTTTAAAAGACCTGTTTCTTTGTATTGAATTCAAATCCAAAAAAATTGAGTTGGATATATTTCTTTTTATTTTTTTTATTTTTTTAATTTTTTTAAAATTTCAAAAAAAATTTTATTTTTTTTTTTTAAAAATTTTTTTTTCTTTTTTCTTTTTTCTTTTTGTTTTATTTTTTATTTGTTTGTTTTTTATTTTTAATTGTTTTTTGATCATAGTACTATAGTTAAAAAAATCATACTTTATAAATAAAATAAATAGATTAGTAATTTAATAGTTTTTTTTTTTAGAAATTTTTTATTTTTTTTTATTTTTATTTTTATTTTTTTAAAAAAGACAGTTGTTTTTAACACATTTCCTTTTTTTTTTTTTTTTTTTATTTATTTTTTAATCACTTTTTACTAAAATAAAATTAAAATATTTATACAAAAAAAATAAATTATATTTTTTAATCAAATATATAAAATATATAAATAAAAAAAAGGAATAGATTTTTTTATAAACAATGGGTTCAACAGAACCTCCTTTACAAGGTTATGTGGATAAGCTTGGAAAATATTTATCCTTTACATGGAAGAGACGTTGGGTTTGCAAAGAGGGGGAGAATATCTGCTATTATACAGGTGAAGATAAAAAGGATCTAAAGGGTTTAATTCCGATAAAAGATATTTTAGAGATTAGATTGGCCGATAAGCAGATTAGTCAACAGCATCATAATATAACTACTCCTCTAGATAAAAGAAGCTCAATAAATCAAAGTAGTGGCAAGTTAAATCTATCAGTTAGCACGAGTAGTATGTCAAGTAATGGCAGTGGCACTAGTAACATGGGTGGTAGTAATGGAAGTGTAAAATTACATCAGTCTGTAAATTTATCTCATCAAAACTCTTCATCAAATTTTAATAGTTCAAACGATTCTGTAAATAATTCAATTGTAAATAGTAGTAGTAGTAATAATAACATTAATAATAGTAGTAATAATTTTAATATTAGTAAAAGTTTTTCGGGCGGTGTGCTGACTCATCAAAATAGTTTGGATAGTTTGAAATTAAATAATTCTTCAAATGTATCAAATAGTTTAAGTGCAAGTAGCATTAGCGTCAGTAATAGTAATAGTAATAATATACTCAGTCATAGTACAAGTAATATAAATAACAGTGGTAAAGATTTATCAAGCTCCACAAATGGCAGTATAGCAAATAATGGTAATAACAATAATAATAGTGGTAATGGTGGTTTACATCTATGGATTTTCACAATAAAGATTCCACAAAGAACTTATGAATTTAAAGCCGGTAGTGAAGTAGAAATGCATTACTGGGTTCAAGGATTAAAGAATATTTTGGTTGATAGGGAATTAAACAGCAATAAACAAATAGAGAACAAAAGATATTCGCAAAAATTACAATCAATAACATTAAACTATGAAGTTTTAATTAAAGATATTTCAGGTGTTCAAAATAATTTAATATCAGTAAAGAAAAATCATAGAGATTTAAAAGAGGACATTAAAAAACAATTGTTTGAATTTTCGACTTGGTCCAAAAGTTTTGAAGATAAAATAGTTAGTTATTTAGCAACCGTCAGATATAGTGAAACTCAATTAAGAAAAACTATTAAATATTTACAAAAAGAAATAGATGATTTAAATTCTCAAAATAATAAAAATAATAATAATAATAATAATAGTGGTATAAATCCTTCAAATGATGGTGTTGGTAATATTAAAATTTCTAGCAACAATGGTGGCGATGGCGGTGGAGCAGATATTCACCATCATAATAGACATTTATCAACAACACAGTTACCAGCTTACAAGCCAAGTTATATTCAACAGTCATCAGTATCACCAAATGGTATGGCTCTATGGTTTCCTGACGAATCAAGTAATAATTGTTCAATGTGCCAATCTGTATTTACATTCTTTAAGAGAAGAGTAAGTAATATTTTTAAAAATATTAACTATAAAATTTATAAATTAACTTTTTTTTTTTTTATTTTTTATTTATTTTAGCATCATTGTAGAAGTTGTGGATTTTTATTTTGTGGTAATTGCTCAAAAAAGAAAAGAGAAGTTAAGGGCTATTTCGAAAGAGTTAGAGTATGCGAAAATTGTTCAGTTACAATCGGTTTGGCATTTACAAATCTAAGCAATTCAAAAGTTAATACACTTTCAATGTGTTGACAATATTTACCTAATATTAATTATAATGGTAATAATAATTAAAATATACATTGGTTATTATCACTATATAAACTTTCTTCTTAATATATAGCAATATTCTTATATATAATAATAATAATAATATGATATAAAAATTAAATTAATTTTTATAATTATTTTAAAAATATTATATATTTTACAACAAAAAAATAAATAAATATAGTTATAGTTTAATTAAAAACTAAATATTAATAATAAAATAGTTTAATGGTTCTATTATTTTAAAGTATTTATTTTATTTAAATTTTATTTTAAAATTTATTTTAAATTTAATTCGGTACCGCTTTATAGTTTTTATTTACAGAGAAATAACTGATATATTGGTTATTTTAGAGGGTTATATACATTATTTGTTTTTAGAGATTATATAGGTGGCGTTATATGTAGTTATTTAAAAAATTATTTAGAATTGAGCTAAAAAACTAGAAAGTAAATAAGAATATTAGAACTTATTTAATTATATTTTTAATAATAAAAAAAAAAATTACATTTTTGCAAGTATTTAAATCTATAAATGGCTCGGTTGGAGATAAAATATCCCACACTATATCAAAACCTATGGATATTATATTTTGGTCTTCTTTGTCATCTTCATCACAGTCATTATCGGCAGATGATCCACTACTATTAAAAATATTATTAAAGGTTGAAGAGTTGTAGCTAAAACTAAAACCTAAAGAATCTGCTTTTCCACATTCTTTTCCTTTAGAACTTTTAATTTCGAAACCAACAAAATCTTCATTGTTTGTTGCTGATGCACTTGAATTTGATCCCGCTCCAGTTAATAATATTGATGTCAAAAATGGTGTATGAAACGACATTTTTAAATTATTGTTTTATTAATTATTTGTATTATATTGTTATTTTTGTTAACTATATTTTATATATATTGAAAATATTATTTATTAATAATAAACAAATAATATTAATTTATTATTTTTCTTTTTTTTATTTTTATTTTTTATTATTTATAAATTAATACTTTATTATTTTATAGTATTAAATTATTATTTTTATTATTATGATTTTAATTCTTATTATTTAAACTAATTACTATTACTATTCTTATTTAATTAATATATTTATTTATAAATAATGAAATATTTATACAAGATTTTTTTATATTATTATTTTAAAATAAAAAAATAAATTAAAATAATCAAAAGATTTTATTTGTTCAGTTATTATAATTTTGATATTTATTTATAAAATAAACGAACTTGTATTTATTATTTATAATATTTAAATTATATTTAAATTTAAATTTAATTTTTATAAAAAAATAAATTGAAAAATAATTTTATAAAAAAAAAAAAAAAATAAAAAAAAAATAAATTTAAATTACAAATTTTTTTTGATGTGGGTATTTATTTGTTAAAATAAAAAAAAGATATTGTATATA